>NW_006209177.1:3097973-3101692 GCF_000334495.1 Tupaia belangeri chinensis | reverse complement strand
CCCTAAAAATAATGATTTTTTGGATCTCCATGAAGAACTTTGCACTATTTTTATTAAGCATCATCTTCATTGTTTCAGTTCAGCAGCTCTTCTTTTCAAATAACTGTTTGTCCTTATACTTTTTGTTATAGCTTATTTTCGTCCCAGTTTATGATGTCTGTAATTTCATCTACAAGCCATCAATGTCTACATCTAAGAGTCTGCTGGAAATTGTAAAACTGGATGGGCTGAATCTCCTCCTCCAGCTAATATGGTTGAGTTAATTAGAATTTTGGGTGTACAGACATTCATTCAATTGGTACTATGATGTATAGAATTGGCCACCTTCTCATTTTGGAAAAATGGGATACAATTTTGCCTTTTCTGCTCTTCTGTTATCACTTCTATTCCTACAAGAGAAATTTCTCAAGGATTGCTAGACTTAAACTATTTCAACTACTTCCTCTGCATTGAGCCTTAGACAGAATTCACCCTGGCCTGACAGTTGACTCAGAGTTGTCTCTGGTAAATATATATACTTTTGATTATAAATTTACTGAACAGAATTTGGAAAATACATAAAAGTAAAAACATATAAAAATTACCAATAATCCTACCTCCTTGAGATCCTTTTGTTATTTTTGTGCTCTTTCATTATTTTTCTTTTTTTAATTTCTTTTATACATTCAATCACATTTGTCACTTAGCTTGTAAAGTGAATGCTCCAACATGAATACATTTCTCATTGGTCCAGTTGGGAACACTATACACGTTATCATCAACAGATAGTAACCTATTTACCTGTCCCACAAATGTCTTGCCTCTCTATTTTTCTCCCCAATATCTTTCTTCAAACTTTCCTCCTTTGCTATTTTTCAATGCACATGTAGACACACACATAAATGTATAAAATATGTATAAGACTGAGGTCATGCTGGATGAATTGTTACCATGTTTGTTTGCTTATTAATTATATAATGAACACACGACTGAGGTCATATAAGCATAAGACTGAGGTCATGCTGTATGAATAGTTATCATGTTTGTTTGCTTATTAATTATATAATGAACAATATATTTTAAAAACATAATCTTAATGTTGAGTTGTATTCTACCACATAAATAGTCCAGAATTTAGTTGACTAATTGGACTTTTAGTATAATAAAGTTGAATGCTGTTGTTTGCAAATTTATTTAAGTAGAAATACTGAGTTGACTTATATAGATTTTAAGACTTTTTATATGATTTGTCAAATTTCCTTTCAGAAAAGTCTTACCAGGGGACCAGCAGATAGCATAATGGTTATGTCGTCACTGGACTCCCACATGTTCGACTGAGGTTTGAGTCCTGAAAGTGGTGGTTTTAAACTCATGCTGGGTGTGAGTGTGTGCATGCCTCAAGTCCTGAAAGGAGAATGGAGGAGAAAGGATTGCAATGTGGCCATAAGCCCTGGGGGGTGATTTCTTTCTTTCTGTCAATCTCTGTCTCTGGTGAGCACACGCACACTATAGCAAAAAATCTCTCTTTAAAAAGAGTCTTACCATTTGATACTTTTCTATAAGTATCTGAATATTTATCTCATTGCCCCTTTGCCTTTGTGTGCATTCTCTTTTTAAAAATTGTTGCCAACTTTATGGACAGATAATGTCTCATTTGCATTACCATATCAGTCATAAATTTTAATGTTTATTGAACATATATGATGTTTATAATTGTCTGTGTTTTTTTTCTCTTTTGTGTTACATGCATTTTTTTCTTACTGATTTATGAGAGCTTTTTACATATGAAGGACTATTAACTTATATTTGTTGGAATATTTACTCAATTTCCCATTTGCTTCAGTGTCTTCTGTAAAACTAATAGATGTTTATATTTACTTTTCAAGACTGGTATTATAATTAGCCATAGTAAAAGTCAAGTCTGTAACAGTGCCTGGCACACGGTTGGTGGTCAATATAGATGGCTATCACTATGACTGTCATCAATTAGACTTGTAATCCACACTTTTTAGATAATGCTTGTTTGAGCATTTTCCCCATAGCTTGGTTATCTGTGCAGGAAGCACTAGCACTGAAACTGTCTCTGGGCAAAGAAAGGGTCCAACTCTTCTGTCTGCAGGGATACTTACTGGGTCAACGGACCTTTCTAGAGATTACTTCGGCTAGAGGACACTGGATCCAATGCACCAAAGGGGTCTGTAGAAGTAGCACATGCCCATTACTACTCCTTGTTAATCAATGAGGAAATTGAAGGCTGAGGGGGCTTAAGAAACTTGGTCAAGGTAGTAAGGTAACTGAAGAAAATCTAAGTATATGGCATCTCAGAAACAAGTCATGTGAACTTGATCAGATAGGTTGTCTGGGCTGAGGATTTCTCACCCATGAAGTGAAGAGGTTTTAGAAAGCAATTTCTGAGATCCTGGGAACTTCAGCACTCTATTTCTATCAGAGGATCTGGAGGCCCAGACATCTTATCAGCCTATGTATAACCCTGGATTCATCAGCCATAAAATTGATTCAGAATTGTCAAAGGGCATTATTATGTATCCTTTGTAACTCTTGGTACTATTACTTACCTTGCCAGTGAGAAACAATTTAGGAGTTACCAGAGCAAGTCTCCTTATTCATTGGACTGGATTCCTAATTAGAATCCCTTCTGTCATACAGTGTGCAGGTAAAACTCTCATATCTCTCTACATGTGCAAACTAAACTCAGCTTCTTTCCTGCTCCAGAGCTGTTACTTCTGGAATAGCATTCCTCATGGTTTGTAATTATGCATGGCTCAATGGAATTATTTTCTTAATATCTGTCTCCTTCTGGGATTTTTGCCCACCTTAGAGGTAAAAATAGTATCTGTGCATAATTGTGCATTTTGACCTTACCTCTATTGAAAAATGCTCCAAACCATGTTGCATTTGTTGGTTTAGTTGTCTCTGGCTGAAGATTGTGAACTTCTTAAGGATGGAGCACATCTTCCTATCCTTGAGCTTCCAGTTCTCAGCACAAAATAGTTGCTCAGTATTTTTTGATCTGGCACAAAATAGATGTACATTAAAAAGTGGGAAGGAGTGCTCAAACAAGAATTCCAGCCATTGTTCAGATCAAGGCCATATCTTGACTCATCTCAATACCAGCCAAGCCGCTGTGGTTATCTCTTCCTGGTACATATACAAGTAACTGAGAAAGCTTGATTCCTAGGTTGATTTTCCCTCCCTAGGATCCCACTGTGGAAAGATATCATGAAAGTTACCATAAACCAAAACAGATAACAAAAATATCAAACTCCATTAGGCCTCATATAAACCTATTGGAGGCCATCCTTTCTGAGTTTCCCAGGAAGAAGCTAAAAAGAACTCCAGAAGACACTAAGAAAAGACTGTGTAACCAGTGGTCCTTTCATGGGCTGTCCTAGCTTTAGCTATCTCCAGAACTATGTCTAGTCCTTGTAAAATGTCCACTCCAGGTGAAGACACAAACCTCTTAGATCAGTTCCATGCTGTACAACTGAACCAGGATGTGGTCTTCAAGAGAACTGAACACTGAGAGACTGGCAAGAAAGCCCTAAGTAAGAAGCTGGGAAATCTAACCTCTTGGAGTCCCCCAATCACATTTAGGCTTACATCCAAAATGGCTGGTTCTCCTTTGCTTTTCCAGCCCACAATCCTTAGCGCCAATCTATTATTGTTGAGTGTGCCAACAGGCTTTTGACTATAATGAGGTGGCTATTTTAACAGGAATT
>NW_006209177.1:3093257-3097868 GCF_000334495.1 Tupaia belangeri chinensis | reverse complement strand
ACCTAATTTTAAATTTTATTTGATAATATTTTTTGTTATAATAAAATAAAAAACATTTTATTTTATTTTTGCCATACAAAACAAAAAAGCATTTTATTTAATTGTTATCATACATGAGCTAAACTGCATAATATTAAGAAGGACCATGCCATGATTTAGTGCCATTTGCTTGAGTAGCATATTAGACACTAAAATATCCTATATTGTTCTATGGTTTATTTTTATTTATTTATTTATTTATTTATTTATTTTTGATTTGCAAAGAGAATTTTCCCCATATGAAATGCTTCTCAGACCAGTTCAGTTGAGAATACTATACACATTATCATCAACAGGTAATAAACCATAACTGTGTCCCACGAGTCTCTTGCCTCTCTATTTTCCCCCCTAATTTCCTTTCCTATACTCTTCCCCTCTCCCACCCTCCTTCCACACTGTCTCCAGTGTCCATAACTGTTTTTAATGCTTTTATGTCCTGCAATCTTTCAGTCTCTACCACATACTGCAGACAGTCCTTATATATTAAGTGGATACATACAATATCTTTCTTTCATAGCCTGGCTTACTTCACTAAGCAATAAATCTTCCATATTCAACCACTCTCTATCGAATACCAGGGTCTTGTTTTTTATGACTGAGTAGTATTCCACAGAGTATATGTGCCATACTTTTTCAATCCATTCATCTATTCATGGACATTTGGGTTGGTTTCATGTCTTAGCAATTGTGAATAATGTTGCAATAAACATTGATATGCAAGTGCTTTTCTGACTGAGCATTCTGTCCTTTGGGTGATTTGATAATACTTTCAATTTCAACCCAAGTTTCTTTTTCTCTGCCCCAATTCCATGTTTATATTACTTTTCTCCCAGACTGAGAACTTCGGTTTCCAACAACATCAATATATTTACTCATTTGTTCATTTCCATAATACACACAAAATAGTTTTGGAGTTTCCCGTCCCTCCTCTACACCATTACCAACAACAATCCTACACAATCATGTTCTGGCTTGATTGGGAACAGAAGTGCCACCTCATAACTACTAGGTAAGATGGAATACTAGGTTCTCCACTGGACCACTGTTGACACTCAGGAATATATGGGGCTTCTTGTTACTGCTGAGTGAAGGTAGAAATCCAGACTCCTCACTAGGCCTTCACTGACATGTCCCTGGTCCAGAGGGAGAAGGGTACCTTATTACTGCCGAGCAGAGATTGGAGTTCTGGTTTCCATTGCAGTATTTCACTGAGACCATGTGGGTATGGCCTTGTTAATACTGAGTGATGGCAAAAATCCATACTCTATTAGGCCTCCTATGATTCCATCCTGGCATGAGGGGTGGGACTCCTTTTACTAATGGGCAAGGTGGAAGTCCAGGAGCCCTGAGCCCTTCAATAGACACTGCATTACGATGGCTTCCTTACTGCTGGGTGGGGATGAGAGTCCCAGCTCCCCATTTGACTTTCCCCGACACTACTTTGGTGGTGGTGGTGTGGTAGGGGTGAAAGTGCCTTGTTCCAGAGCGCCTTGTTTTAGCTTAGCAAGAGTAGAAATCTAGGGTCCCTGCTGAGGCTTCACTGGGTGAAATGGAGCTGAGGCCGGTTTTTCCTTTCATAAGTGATTTCTTTGTGTTTGTACCTGTTGGCTCTCCCATATATCCAGTTTCTTTACTTCCAGGTCTGCAATATAAGATGCAAAAAGAATAGCTAGGGAACTATGCCATGCCATCCTCAGGTCCTGGAAGTCTCTTTCCCAATTCTGAATATCTTCTTGTGCTTGCTTTACATTCAGCGTTCAGGGTGTTAGGCTATACTTAGTGAGAGGAGTGGAGAGAAATGTCATTTTCCCCTGGAATCAAACGTGTGGAATAGAAAAAATTCAAAATTTTTTTCTAGAACTAGAAGGCTTAGTGTAGTTTTAACTTGCATTTTCCTTAATATGAGTCAGTTGACAACCTTTCTATATGCTTAATGATCATTTGTATATCTTTTTAAAACCAGAAATTCTCTTTTTTTTCCCTCCTCTTTTCAACTTCTGAAAAAAAATCCTAAATTCTCAGACTACATATTAACTCCTTCAGGACTTGCAATTTGCAGCTCTCTTCCCTGAAACAGCTTCGGGGACATCCTCATTTATTTACCTTTCCCCCAGAGCTGCTGAGGGTGAGAGGCCAGTTGATTGAATGCTGAGGCTGATCTTGAGGGGAGGTCACAGGGAAGGCCTCTGTCATGTGTAATAGGCAAACAAACGAAAAATTTTCAAAATGTCAAGAGGCTGATGAAATGGAGGATGAAGACTGTGCATAACTGAGATGAATACAGTGGAATTGTCCTGTTGTGCTAACATAGTTATATGAGAAATCTTTTCTGGGCACTGTGTAAAAGACAGGTTAACACTTTAAACTTAGTAACAGGATATATAATGATTTTAATGGAAAGTGCTTGGTCACGAATGCCTATTCAGACTCTAAATACTATCCAGGGTCTGATGAACATGATGTCCACCATCAGAGAACCCAGGGGGTTCTTCAGTTATTTAGCCTTAGTTTGCCACCGTTGGTCTGTATCATGAACTGCAGGTTCTGGCTTAGTGGTCTCCACTGAGGGCCATGCATTGCTTTTTTTCTAAAAGCGCCCATGTGATTCTCATGTGCAGAGTTCAGAACCACTGATTATACAGTGTCAACCTCTTCACAGCATAGAAGAGCCTTTATGACCTGATCTTATCTTCCCCTCAGTACTTCTTTTTCTTCTAACACTTTAGCCTCTAGGACATACACCTAATTCAAGAAATTATCAGGCTCTGAATCTTGCCTCACATCACCTCTTTGCTTCCTTATGATGGCTGCCTACCTGGTCAACAGCTACCCTATCTGGGAACCATCCTCTGTTCAGTAGAACTGATACCCTCTGAGTCCTATGCTGACCTTTTCTCCCAGGTTTTCCTCCACTTTTCTCTTTTTGAGTCTCTTGAGGGAATGTTCCTTGTGAACAGGCACCATGACCAGTTCATCTGTAGAGCTCTAGAACCTGGCATGAGGCATTATCAAGTACAACATGCTTGGCCTTAAGGATCTTGGAAGAAAAATAAGCAGAATCACCTAGTGTGTTTTAATCACTATAATGTCAGTAGCCTTTGTCAATGCAATTTTCTTTGGCTAAGTTTAGTTTCAGCCTAAAAAATATCGACAGCTACATATTACTTGTATAAGCTGGATTGACTCATCATGAAAAAGACTGGTTGGTTTTCCTCTTTTTCAGAGAAACCTATCTGGAGATTACTGATTGGTGGACTTAGTCATCTCATCGGGGGATCAATATCTCAATATCTCGCCAATTTTGTTCTATAGAGCGTGTCAGGCACTTTTAAGTATCTTACACTATTATTATCAATTCTACCTTTCCAGGCTACATATTTATGTTGCTTTGTTTTTCTTTCAGTGCTGCCGTTCTTCCTCTTAAATGTAAGGCCGCTGTACCTTTTTTCCCCTTACATTTGTTTTCTTAGATTCCTGGATTAATACCAAAAAATTATATTAAGAGCTTGGGAGAAAAAAAAAAATCTCTTTGGAAGACTATATCCACAAAATGTGGCCAAGATCTTTTGATACTCTCCCTTAGAAGATGTGATCTTCTTTCTACCATCTGATCTTGGCCTTCCTTTGGTCTGTACTCATCAACACTCTTCCTGTTCCTCAGGCTTCTTTCATTTCATTACTATCACCTCTGTGAAAGCCTGAGCCAGATAAAGTTCTTTCAAATTGATCTGCAGTACTATAGCTGAGATTCTGCATGTGGGAAGAGGCCCAGTGCACCTTGCCCAAACTGTGCCCCAGGAGAACTATTTATTCAAAGGATTCTTTGCAAACCATCTGGTTTCTCATTCCTTTCCTTACTTCAATGAGCCCTTGTTAGGCCTGACTTACATTTCTAAGGTAATGTCTTCTTTTCCCCTTAGGCATGTAAGTCAATTTGTTCCACAAATATTTATTGAGCACCTGCATGTGAAGAGTACATGCTAGGTTATGGGTTCTGAGCTCAGAGTATTTGAATTCAAAAGTTTCCACAGTGAGTAGCAAGACGTTGTCAGCCTTGGAATGCTTCCTTTGCTGGGAACTCATTCTACTTTTCCCCACTACTGTGGCGAAATCTTTATCTTTTCATTTTCTACTTTATCACCATATTGTCCCTATATCACCCTCCCCCCCATTCTTGATTAAATGCCCTTTGTGCTCCCTTTTGACCTTTCCCAGCACTGATCAGCTGTCTGGAAATTCTAGTTGATCAGCTGTCTGGAAATTCAAGTTGACTTACTTGTCTCATCTTCAGCGGATCATGGACAGGGCTGTGTCTTGCTAACCACTGTGTTAGTACCATACACAGTTTGGTTCAGATGGTTACTTGTATCTGTCATCATTCAACCAGAGAAGCAGAGATAGGCATATGTTATATAAACATAGTTTTAGATATAGATACATATGTGTGTGTAGCCTATAACTACACTATTTTCTATACATTTTATACACTATATATTGAGAGGAGTTTTCCAAAGGTTCATGTAAAATGCATGTTATGAAAACAGGATGGATGGATTTAAAATATTTTTGCCA
>NW_006209177.1:3070803-3093157 GCF_000334495.1 Tupaia belangeri chinensis | reverse complement strand
ATATATATATAGTTATATAGTTATACTCACAGACACATACACCCCACTACAAGGAAGTGACTTGTGTAATTGTTGGGGTTGGTTTAGCAAGTTTAAAGTCTGTGAAGCAGGCAATCAAGAAAGGGAAGATCTTAAGCAGCTTGGAATGGCATAGGCACTGGCTGAAGTTCATTATCCAACAGGCAGGAGCAGTCAAGGGAGTTAGAGCATGGCTGGCTGAAACCTTGTGAGCAAATATTCAGAATCTTTGCCTCAGGGAAGGCTTAGACTTTCTTTTAAAGGCCTCATCTGATTAAGTCAGGCCCACCCAGGATAATCTCCCTGGGATTCATTTAAATTAACTGACTAGGGAATCTAATTACATTAGTAAAATCCCTTTTAATGGTAGCAACTTGATTCATGTTTGATTGAAAAAATGGGAACTATGGCTAAGCCTGACCAATCTGACACATCAAAAATCCATCACAGTGTTCACAAAAAATTATGGAAGGAACACTGGCCAGCCAGTGCAAAAACCAGGTTATCACAGAGGGAGGCCAGAACAAGTATATACAGTAGTGCATTTGTGCAGGACAGTGAAACAGGAAGACCTCGGAACCACTGAAGCCAGCAGAAGTAAACCAAAGTTCATGGTGTCATTTCTGACAAGCCCAGTGCTATCTATAGCTCTGTGCTGAGAACTCGCTTTAGGTCAAATTCCTTAGTCTGAGTTTCCTGGCTTCCAAAGGCAGATCTCATTTCACCAGCTTGGGGCACATCTGCCGTAGCCAGGCCAGGCTCTAGGGATTTCTGGACTAACTCCATATTCTTCCACTACTGCTACCTTGCTTCTGTTTGCTGTCACTGCCCACCCATATGCCCCTTTTGGTCTTTCAACCACTTCTTTTAAAACTGTCTTGGCTTCTTCCCAATTAAGGCAGACTGCTGCCTGCGAAGGAACCCTGGCTTAGGGCATTAGGCCTGTAGCTATGCCAGCCCCCTAACATGTTTTGTCTACTGATTACTTGTGTCCTTGTCTTCTCATCCATGGACTATGAGCTCTAGGAAGGTGAGCTCAGGGCTCTCTGCTTCTCTGTGTCCCCCTCAGAGGGCCCACACAGAGAAGCAGAGAGCCCACAAATCCTGGAAGCTTTGAACTGAAACAGAGTTTAAAATAAACCACCCCTATTCCTTAAGCGGCTGGATTTTGTATCACATGTTCAAATGAAAGACAATTTGTCTTCTAATTAGATTTTAATGAATTGCACTTGACCTTTGAGCTCTATTTTCAACCTTGAGAGCAAGCAGTGAATGAGTAAATTCCAAGGCTGGATTTAATAAGAATCATTCCAGTTTTCTAGCGCTTTACAACCTTTAAATTACATTGTCCTCCCTTCTCTTGCACAAGCTTGTGGGGGATAGGTGGAGATCCACCCCATGTCACAGATGGGGAAACTGATAATCAGAGAGGTCAAGGCTTCTGCCCAAGGTCACTCAGCTTTTACGGGACAAACCAGGTATTCCATCCAGGGTCTCGCGAATCCTGGTCTAGTGTGCTTTCCCCAAAGAGCACAGGGGAACTCACCAGTTAGGAAGGCAAAACTGAACACTGATCACTAAAGGTAATGGAGATTTTGGTTGTGGGACTTCCTGTTGAATGGAAGGGAGCTCCTGCCCCTTGCTCTTTTCCCCCGCCCCTACCTTGCCATTCCTACTGTTAACATGGTCTCTTTCGGACATTTCTAGTGCTCATTGGGACAATGTAAGACCTTCTCCTATATTTGCCAAACCAATCTACTTGTGGTTTCTGGCAGCATGGGTTCCATTTTGCTGTAGCAACTTTCCTTTTAGTTCTTGACCATGGCCATAAATTATTTTACATGTTTTCTTAGTAAATAGTAAGACTGGGATATAGAGAAACTGAGGCAATGAGAAATAAAATGATGGCTTTGGTCCCCAGACCATTGACAGTACTTGAGTATTTGGTAGACCCATTAAATAGTCCATGTCATTTTCAGTGCTAACTTACTCTTGACTCTGTAGCTGACAATTAGTGTAGGTAAAGGGGAAAGGGTCAGTATTGTTTTGGTCATAGAGACAGCCACAGTTGGGTTGGTTATCAATGGACAGATTTCTCTCTACTTGATGTAATTAAGCCTTATGACCCAGCAAAGCAGCCTTATTTTCCCTTCTTCCCTTGTGAAATCTTACCTAAACTTTTCAGTCACACTTTACATTCTCAAGAAGATTCTCTGGAGGATTATTCATTGCTAGAGCTAACAGGGATATCACCTTACCTGAATACAACATTTAACAATAGATGGAGACCTCTACTCAAGCCACAAATCTCATCTGAGTTTGACCTCAGCCTCATGCAGTAGGCAGAGTTATCTCTTTCATGTCCTTTGTATAGTCAAGGATCCTGAGGCCCAGAGAGGTTGTATACTTTATTAAAGGTCACACAAGTAGTGTAAATGGTGGACGTTGAGTGATCTCTATTCTCTGTAATGCATTCAATGCTTCAATCAGACTGTTTCATGCCCACGATATGAGAGGACTTGTGAATGTTCATTGCTGTGTCCCTAGTGACTGGCACTTGGCTACTGTGTCCCAGTACCTGGCACTTGGCTTTATCTTTGTTAAGTATTTTGTCACAGACTAGTTTCTGACTCTCTTCCAAGTACTCTTTCCATGTCATTTCTCAGCAGGTCTTAGCTCATTTGGAGCATTTTTATAGTTGGTATGGATTTAGGGCTATCTGGTTCCTCAGAGTTTAAGGATAACCCCTTCATGTACCTGAAGCAAACTGAAACCAAGAGTGTAAAGGTGAATTATCAAAGGTCACACTGCTAGATTGAGATGCAAATGAAAATTCCACAACACCAAAGTAACAGAGACTATCCTCTCTCCGCTAATTGTATGTATAAAGGGACTTCAAAAAGTTCATGAAAATGGAATTAAAGTATGAGTTTATTTTGGTTCCAAAAAAAAACAAAAAAAGCCAGCATATTATTTTTTCATAATATGCTTTTTCCATGAACTCTTTGAAGACTCTCCAAGTATGTAAGAAATATAAAAGTAACTAGTCTGTATGCTTTTAAAAAACAAGGTTGTGATCATAATTTTCAAACTGGAAAAATACGAGGCACACTGATGACTTAATTACCTCAGTAACAAGGTACTCCACAACTTGGCTTAACACAACAAAGTTGTGTTATTTCTCACAGATCTGTGGATCATCTGGGTGGTTCTTTTGTAGATCTTCCTTGGGTCCTCTCACATGGCTACATTTAACTGGTGGATCATCTGAGGGCTGGGATCATTCAGGAGACAGGGCTTGCCTCTCTCCATGTGGTCTCAGGGCTTCTCTCTTCACATGTTTGCTTACCATTTAGTAGTTTTGACTGAGCTTCCTTATGCAATAGTGAGAGTGTTTCAAGAGTGAGATCAGAAGCTTCCAAGGCTCTTTAAGGCCTAACTCTAGAAATCACACAGTGTCACTTCTGCCACATTCTAGTTGCCATAGCAAGTTACAGGACTATCTACCCCAGAGTCAAGGGGAAAACAAATATAATTGACTTATGGATGGGAGGAACAGCATGTGTATACAGGAAGGGGAGAAATTATTAATGACTATTTTGCTGACAATCTGCCACAGAAGATATTTGATTAGTGCCATGGGTCCGTTTTCCAGATTTGGGGGATAAAAGGTATCAGAGGAAGAGAAATAATGACTTAATTGATGAATGAATCTGAGAGTAGTATGACTTGATTCATGACAGAGAGAAGCCTTCAGTCAGCGAACTAGCTTGGGCTAGATCAGATGGTCCTTCTTGGCCTTACTTAAGAGTTTGGACTTCATTCTCAACACAGTAGAGGGTTGCTGAAGACTCTCAAGGACGTAATAAGGTATGCATTTTACTTTTGAGAGATTTGTATTTTAGCAAAATCTCCCTGTGGAAGGAAAATGATGAAGAGCAGGAAGATCAGCTAAGAAGTTAGCATAGAGACCAGGAAAAAAGGTGGTGAGTGTTTGGATTATGGCAGTAGCAGAGAAAATGCAGTGCTTACCACTTGGAGAATATTAGGGAAGTAGTATACTTTAAGAAATATATTGTAGCTTGCCATAAAACCAGACTGAGTAATCCTAAATCAATCTGGATAATGCATAGGAAGGATAGACCAGGAGTCAGAAGACAAATGGAAATCCAGTCTCTTTACTTGACTCTCCTGCTACTACTGAAGCCTTATATCACGCCTTCCACTAAAGTACTTCAAATATCACCAGAGAGGAAGGTACCTTGTCTGCAATTCAGTGTACTCTCTGCTCTAATGGTTCAGAGAGCAAAACTTGGCAATGAATTTTGTAAGTTTGTGAAGTGTTTTACTTGTTTTTTTGTTTGATTGTTTTGTTTTGTTTTTATAAACGCATTTCTTCATTGGTTCTTTCTAAAGTTAAAAAAAAGGTGAGTTTTACAAGAGCATGTCCCCAGTGTGACTCAATATTTGTCCTTTTTTGAGCCTGTAGTCCTGAGAACAATTAATTGCAGTCTTGCCAGTTGGACTCAAATCCAGCAGGGAAGCTGGGACAGATGACCTACTTCTATCCTGGCAGCTCTGGAGGGGTCATTGGAAGCCATTTAGTCAAATTCAGTCATTTTAACATGATTGTGGTGTGTGTATGGATGTGTGTTTGTGTGTGTGTTTTGGGGGAGACTAGATGGGAAACTTGGGGAAGAGAATTGCATAAGCAATCTATAGAGGCCCCAGAGCTAGCATTAGCATGTCCTGCATGCTTTGGCACTTGGTGATCCCTAAACAAGAATGGAGATAAGGAACAGCTGGAGTACTCAGGGCCAAGGTTTCTCTTATTGAGAGCAGGAAGAGAAATATGTTTAAGAAATGAAAAGCTACTTTTCTCTCTGCACCACTACAAGTATTACATGGGACCAGAGTATCCTGAAATTGGTAAAACTGCAAGATGAATCAAGTCTCCTGGGAGGAAATTCCTCTGCCCAGATGGATGGTCTCTCAGGTGATCTGGTCTTGTAAGGACTCCATCCTTCAGAATGCTACTTTCACAGATTTCTGTTGGAATAAGCTTGAATGATTGGTGGAAAGAAAGCAGAAAAGTAGGCAAGAAAAATATTTGCATCTGTTACATTTGTCACACAAATCATGGGGCCTTTATGCCTAACGGGAGATCAGAACCATGTTTACAGAATGAGTGCCAAAGAGTGGAATGATTTATGCATGTAGGCATCTGGTTTATTTTATGCTTGGTGTTTTTCTGTAAGATTTGTAGTCATTGGTAATGATGGGTGCATCCAAGCCTGAGAAAGGATGGATCTCCAAGAGTCTAGACAGGCAGCCATTAGAGGGTGTGTGGCTTGGAGTATCTATCCCACTCCCTGTCAATGGGGTAGCTTCCACCTGCTGTCGTTAGTGGGGATGATGCCACTGCTAATATTCATTGTAATTGTGCCCTATTGTATGGCAGGTTCTGCGGTAAGCACTTTATGTGTATAATCTCCTTAAATGCACTCTGCAGTTCAGTGAGGTAGTGTCATCAGCTTCCTCTTCTTACAGATAAGGAAATGGACTGAAATAATTTCCCCCAGGACACATAAGGGTTAAAATGCAGAACTGAAATTTGAAATCCTGAATGTGCTAGGGGCTGGATGCATCTTGATATCTGGACAATGTTTCACTAACATGACTCCCTTGGCCGTGGGAAGGCATGGGGATATGAGACGTAGTACTACTAGACAGTAGCTGTGTGACTTAACTTACCTGAATTTCAGGTTCTTCACCCATAAGCTGCAGTAAAAATTCAATACCCTTCCCCTAATCTGGATGAGGATAAGGTTGCCATGAAACAAATGAAATGCTTTTGGGACTAGCCAAGTGCCGTATGCATGACAAGTAAGAGAGTTGACTTCTGGACCAAGACTTCTTGGAATCCTCAGGAGGAGGGGCCAGCAAGGAGCCCAAAACTCTCTGACCCCTATTAGGGTCTGCCAGATAAAAGAGGAGTCCCTAGAGACCATGTGGTCTCAGCCATCAAGGCCCAGAGAGGAGAAGGACCTTGCTTAAGGTCTTATGGTAGGCAATTTCTCATTTACCTTTCTCCAAAATGAAAACATTTTATCTCAATGCGGCATTGAATAGTTCCCGTCTCACTGAACTGCATGCTTGCATGATAATCAGTTCAGAAAATTATTACCTTGCAAACTGAAAGATAAATGGTCGTGGCATTTGTTAATACTGTAAACACCATTTGTTGGCAAACGATAAGCTTTATTGATACCCCTAATGTATGTATTAGCAAGAACAAGGCACCACAAAATGTTAACATCTGCCAACGCTGTGCAAACAATTATAAGTAACTTTCTTTTAATGCAGAAATTATGCGATAACAAAAGGTATGGTTGAAAATTAATACGACACAGAGCCAGGTGTATGTATTTGGAGGCATAAACAATAATTTTACACAGAAATCAAGCAAAAGTTCTTTTAAGCTTCGCTTTGTCAAAAATGACTCTCTGACACCAAATACAGGAGAAAGTCAGGGAATTGAGATGGTTATTAAATCTGACCTTGATCAGATTTTTATTATGTCAGAAAAAAATGGTTCTTAAGAGAGAGAGAGTTGTCATGGGATTAGAGTCCATCTACAGCAAGACGTTTCCATGGCAACAAATAAAACACCATTTCCTTTGACTCCGGTCTCCTGCTTCAGAAGTATGAACTTAGCATTGAATAATTAGAGTGAGACACAGTACTGTTGCATAAAGACAAAAAACAGAAGAATCAATCTGGAGGCAGTGAATTCTTTTAAAATGGCAATTAACCCCATCAGTGTGACTGTCTGCAGCTCATGCTGGCCATGACGGGTCCCACGTAGGTATTTGGTTTTACAAATTGAAAGCATAATTTTTTTGTCACACACAACCTTAATAAAAAGTCAAAGCCAAACCATAATTCTACCCAAATTAATGAAGTCTGAAAGTTATGGATAAAGCTATAATAGAAATGCAAAGCTGTGTCCGAGCCTGCAGTAGGTGGTAACATGTGATACTCCACCTGAATTCTCCTCATGTTTGAGGGATCTAAAAACATACTTGATACTGGTACGTGGTTAGTGTCCCACAACCAATGAGCTATCTAAATTCATAGGCTCCAATGTCACACTCCTAAAATCTTGGTGGAAAGTTAAACTGGTGCACACAAAGCCACTTAGAAATTAGGGAGATACCCAAGCCTTTTAACTTCATCGTTGCCTTGCAGCATTGTCATCTCATTGCATTAAGGGTGTATTGTTCTTCCCCAGGAAATGTATTTCGGGAGCTCATCTGGGGTATGGCATTTGATGTTTACTGCTGGGTTGTGTTTTTCTCCAGATGTTTTCTATTTCTTTCAGAAATGTTTCCTACCCACAGGGAGAGAAGAGAATCCAAGATCTGCATTTGTGCCAGGAGAACATGCTGTCTCACCCATGTTGCCCAAGTCATAATGAGTGAACTCATCAACACAGCAAATCTGTTCCCACCAAGTTTGTTTCTATACAGGGTCTTGGCACTGGGGCCCTGGATGCTCCTAACACACATACACACACTGATTCATTCCTTAAACTCTTTTGTCCCATTTGGGTCTCACCCAGCTCATTGTCAGAGACTTCTTCCCTGCAGCACCCCCTCCATCTCCTGTAATAATGTCTCTTAGCTGTGCATAGGCTTAGGGTATTTTAATGCTGATTTTTTATATCTAGAAATAAAACTTTGTGTTAAACACTTGGAAAAAACCGTCCCAACTCTGAGAGCAATGGAAAAAGCCCTTAGATTCAAAGGCAAGACTTGGCTTGTCTTAATGCAAAATTTCTTGAATCTCCCTTGCTTCTATTTCCAGGACTCCTTTGGTCATAGTACTTTGTTGTGCAAATCCATGCTGCTGATTATATGCTGGACAGGGTAAGAGGGTCCTGGAAACTTAAAGGATAGAAAGCAGTGGGGGTATTCAGTAGCCTACCCATCCATTAATTTATTCATTCTCTCATTTATTTATTAATTTATTAAGTAGATATAGTGTACTACCAGATATGAATCATCCCAAAAAGAGGCTAAGGTACTGAGTTAAATTGCCCAAGGAGTCAGTTAGACCCCAGTTTGGAGGGTGATATTGATTTGTTTTCATAAATAAATATTCCAACCCTCCATTTCTCATTGGGCTAAGATTGGATTGGCTTGTCAGTGGAACCAGATATGAGATGATATGGGAGAGACATTTCACAATTTATATAGCCATGAAGACTGGTCCCTCATCTCCTATGAAGAGGGAAGAGCCCTGGCCAAGTGGTTCCCCAGTGTGGTCTATGCAGAGGCACTTGTCTACTATTGGTTGATTATTAGACAGATAGCAAAAAAGAGCAAAGACTAGTTCAAATCCTAATGCTATTGCATGTCGGCTATGTGACCTGGGGCAAATTCCTTCACTTCTCTGGGCCTTAGTTGCCTCAGCTGTAAAATGATATTAATATTTATCTGCCTCACTGGGTTGTTGCCAAGAGCACAGGAGATAAAATATAAGATACCCAATGTGGGACCTACCTGCCATATAGCTTGACACATTAATATGAATGCTGATGAATTGGTTGTCAACTCCATTTGCTGGTTAGACCTTAAAATAAGGGTGACCCTGAGGAATTTCTGATGATGGATCTAAGGGAATTATTATTTAAAATCCAGCACAAAATGGGTAGCTTATGAAAATACATGGTGCTAGTATGACATTTCAGTTCTCTAGTACACTTTGTGGCCTAGAAAGGTAAGATAAACATTATTCCCACCTTCATTTTTTCAATTCATTTCATGGCATGAAATTGCTTACATGCAAATTATTAGATACTTTAAAAAATGGAACAGCTACTCACTTAGGTTCTTGACCTCATACATTTGAACAATCTCATGATTTCTTTTATTCCAGGACAACTTAAAAGCCATCTCCATGTTAATGGTGGGATAGTTACTCTAGGTCTATTCTAATGCCTTTAATAATAGTTGGCAGTAAGAAAGGTGACAAATGCAAGTGTCCCCAAACAAATTGTGTGTCGTAGGTCTTGCTGAGGAAACATTTACAAGGGTTGCCCTTTAGTCAAATGGCTAACTGACAAGCATCTTGACATAGGGGTTAGTGACTCCACCAGAGAAGAGGACATGCCTCTATAGAACATGCTATCTCTTGGGGCCACTAGTGAGAGCAAAGTGTCTGAGTATCCCTTCTCTTGAGTAACAAGCAGCTTCTGGTATTCTGCTTTACTGCAGACTTTTGGCACTCAAGCACTTAAACTTGGATGTTGCCCTTTTTAGACCCTTACTCATCTAAGATCCCAAACTTGATCACCCTTCCATCTGTTCAGTATGCAATCAAGAATGAGAAAAAGGCAAACAATTCCCCACCCCCACCCCTCCACCCTAGCAGTTGGTATGGTTGCAGTAAGACCCATGCACTAGTGCACATGAACTTTATTCAGAAATCTCTCTTCTGTGGTCTTCACGTAGTAGGTCTTTACTCAATGTTGATTTCCTGGAGTACCAGCAGGGCAGAAACAACGCTGAAATTCAGGGCAACATATTTCCAAGGATAGGAAGTAACAACTGACAGGAATGGTAAAGACACAACTTGTATGAAGCTCATATTTCAAAACAACACTGGAAATGTTCCCCCTCCCCACTACCACTACCAGGAGTGCCTTCTTTGGAGCAAAGCAGTATCTCTATAAGGCTACTGTTGGAAAGAAGGTGGAACAAAAAAACACTGAGCTTGGTCATCCCCATAACTTATGTTACAAGACATTGGAAACTGGGGACTGAGTTCTAGTTTGTTCTGAGTTGTGTCCTTGGATAAATTCCTTCTTTATGGGCCACTGATTCTCCATATAGGATTGTATAAAACCAACAACCAGGTTTTAAACACATTCAGTTGCTATTCTGTGGACAACCATGAAGCTAGAGAATGTTGGGACCAGCAGTTAGCATAATGGCTATGTCACTGGACTCCCATGTAGTTGACCGCGGTTCATGTCCCAGACCCGGTGGCTTAAAGCTCACGCTGGGCGCGTATGCGTGCACGCCCAAGATCCCGAGAGGAGAATGGAGGAGAAGGGATTGAGGCGTGGCCATCCCCCCTAGGGGGTGATTTCTTGCTTTCTGTCTCTCTGTCTCTCTCTGTCTGGTGAGCGCACGCGCCCTATAGCAAAAACCTCTAAAAAAAAAGCTAGAGAATGTGAGGGCTGTAGGCTCTGCTCATCTATCAAAGGGCAACTAGCTTGTTCTAGTGCAAGAGGAAAGGAATTTATAATGTTTAATATCTTTGAGGTAGTTTTTGGTTTCACTTTCTTGGCCACACAGTTGTACCTGTTGGTGAGTGCATGAACATGGAAGGGGTGGGGAAAAGGGACAGTAAGAGCAGATATCACACTGGCTCTTTTCCTTTTTTTTTTTCTTCTTCTTCTTTTTTTAAAAATAATTATTTATTTAATTTTATTTATTTGTTATTATTATTTCTAATTTGCTATAGGGCACATGCATTCATGAAAGAGAGAGAGAGAGAGAGAGAGAGAGAGAAAGTTTTTTGAGAGGTTTTTGCTATAGGGCTTGTGTGCTTGCCAGAAAGACAGAGAGACAGAAAGCAAGAAATTACCCTCCATGGGGGATGGCCACGCTACAATCCCTTCTTCTCCATTCTCCTTTTGGGATCTTGGGTATGCACGCACATGTGCCCAGCGTGAACTTAAGCCATCAGGTCCGGGTCTCGAACCATGGTCGACTCCATGGGAGTCCAGTGACATAGCCATTATGCCAACTGCTGGTCCCAGCCCCAGTACCACTGGTTCTTTAGTAAGTTTAGTTATGTGTACTTTACACTGAGGGGAACACACTTCTTCCCACATCCTCCCTAACAACCCAAAGGGGCAGGGGCAGGGAAAACAGGCAAAGGCAAGATAGCAGATATAAAAATGGAAGAGCTGACTTTCCTAACCTTTTTCATCACCTTTCTATCCCCTCTCCCTCAGAAAGCCCTTAAGGCTCCAGGGACCAGCAGTTGGAGTAATGGCTATGTCGCTGGACTCCCATGTAGTTGACCATGGTTCAAGTCCCTGACCCAATGGCTTAAACTCATGCCAGGCACCTATGTGTATGTGCCTAAGATCCCAAGAGGAGAATGGAGGAGAAGGGATTGTGGCATGGCCATCCCCCCCCCCCGGGGGGGGGATTTCTTGCTTTCTGTCTCTCTGTCTCTCTCTGTCTTTCTGGCAAGTGCATGTACCCTATAGTAAAAACCTCTCCAAAATAAATAAATAAATAAATAAGCCCTTAAAGCTCTTGTGATATCACTGCTGACCTTTGGCCTCCAACCCTGCTTGCTAATAGGGTTTGAGTAGTGTCTTCTCTCAGTTCATATGTTGAGGTTCTAACCCGTAGTACCTGAGAGTGTGATTTTATTGGAAAATAGAATCTTTGAAGATGCACTCAAGTTAAGATGGATCATTATGGTAGGCTCTGATCCTGCATGACTTGTATCTCTATAAAAAGGAGACATTTGTACACAGGGACAGACAGGCTCATAAGGAGGACATCATAGGAAGATGAAGACAGGGATTGCCGTGATGTGTCTACAAACCAAGGAACCAGCTCTGCCATCACTGTGATCTCATACTTTTGGACTCTAGAACTCTGAGATAATATATTCATGTAGTTAGAGTCACTCTTTTTCACTTTTGTTTTAAGTTGACTTATTTCTCCTATGAGAGAGACAGAGAAAGAGAGAAACATAAACAGAGAGAGATAGCCACCCTCAACAGGGTCTTTTGACTATGAGTGATCCACTCCCAGTTTCAGCTGGCTGGGATCACAAGCACACATGTGCACAAGCCCAGCACACCTAGGGAGGTCTTGGATTCAAACTCAGGAATTTTTTCAGATGGGTCCAGTTGTGTTACTGGGGTGCTAATACCTGTCCCCCTAAGCCACTCAGTTTGTGGTATTTTGTTATGGCAGTTACAGCAAAGTAAGGTACATACCTTCTTACTTCTACCACTCAACAGGTCACATGGGCACATATTTCCTGGCAAAACTCTCGGGGAATCAAATACACTTGTGTTAATGGCTTTGGAAAATACGATGTCTTGGAACTAGCAGTTAGCGTAATGGCTATGTCGCTGGACTCCCACGTAGTCGACCGTGGTTCACGTCCCGGACCCGGTGGCTTAAAACTCAAGCTGGGCGCGTGTGCATGCGTGCCCAAGATCCCGAGAGGAGAATGGAAGAGAAGGGATTGCAGCATGACCATCCCCCCTGGGGGGTGATTTCTCACTTTCTGTCTCTATGTCTCTCTCTGTCTGTCTGGCAAGTGCACATGCCCTATAGCGAAAACCTCTCCAAAAAAAAAAAAAAGGAAAATTGGTGTCTTAATCTGCTTATCAGCTACAATAGAACAGTACCAGAGACTGTATAGCTTAAACAACTAACAGTTACTTCTCTCAGTTCTAGGAGTTGGGAAGTCCAAGATCAAGGTGCTGTCAGACATGGTATCTTATGAGGGCTCCTGTCCCAGTTTGCAGATGGCCACCTTCTTGCTGTATCCTTACAGCTAAGAGATATATCATCTCTCTTCTTTAAAGAACACTAATCCCATTCTTGAGGTCTCCACTATCATAGCCTAATTGCCTCCTAAAGGCTCCACCTTCTAATACCATCCCATTAGAGAGTAGGCTTCAACATATGAATTTTTTGGGGAGGGGCACAAATATTCAGTCCATACCATATAGTTTAGAAAGCGTACATTCTAGCCTGAGCTTTGCCATAGCTATGAGACTAAGGGCAGGACTTTTCCTTCTCTAGGCCCATTTCTCTCTCTGTAAATAAATTCCTCTTTTTTACTGGTAAAATGTTAATTCCTAAATGTAAAATGATTTTAGGGAGTGGGATTTTTCTTTTTCAAAACGTGTGTGTGTGTGTGTGTGTGTGTGTGTGTGTGTGTGTGTGTGTGTAGTCCAGTAGATAAACAAATGGAGGCTGAGATTCCAGAGCCTTTGATTTCAATCATTGTTTTGCCTCTAGTCCAACCCCACCCTCTCTCTAGAACCTACAGTATGGTTCAGTAATGACCTCCAATATGCATGCCATTTCTGGAAATCAGAGACATCCTTGGTGGCTGTGTCTGGGCACATGCTATTACTATCTCCTATGTGGCCCAGCACAGGACCATGTTCATTGGTCTAAGGTATTACATTCAGTGGCATTCTGATCACTAGGGGTTCTCAAGTCTGGCAAGTATACCACCTGTGGTGATGTGCAGTGATATCACAAATCCAGGAACCAGAGTTTCCCTCTCATGGAGTCCCCAGGGGCTGGGTTTGAGATAAGTGCTCATTTCAGTGCTAGTGCTACTTGGCTATATTGGATGGGGCTTGAGAAAAAACCCAATCTGTTCTTCCCAGGTCTTGGAACCTCTGGCCCTTTCCCAGCAGTTAGAGTGCTTGGGCTGTGTCTGAGAGTCTCTTCTGGCCCCCAAAGGGTCTGACTCCTCTTAGCATAGACGGATTCTCACTGACCCTGTTACAGTCATGAGCCCTGCTATGGGAAGCTTGACCAGAATTGCTCATTAGGGTATGAGTGAACAAAGCTGGAGCAAACGTTAGAATCTCAGGCCCTTTGAGTCTCCCATGGGCTGGTAAAGGAACAGATGGAAATGAGGCTTGTCCATAGGCTTAGCCCTCCATGGAGTGACTTTACCTGGGAAGATTGTACTATGCCCTCATGCAGGAGAAAAGCTGGACTTCAGATACTTCCTAAGTTTGTCAGACACTTTCTATGTTTGTCCATCTGTTTACTCAAGTACTTTTTCCTGAGAGCCAGCATTGGTCCAGGTCCTCATAAGGCTGCTTGGGTCTGAGGCACATGACACATCTGGATACACAGGAGGGAGTGGGTATAGGGCCTGACATGCAATAAAAGTTTGTCTCTGAGGCTGTTATCAAACCCATCCTCACACAACCTACCAGCCCACCCAACACTTTCTGAAATCACAGGTCTTGAAAGCTTCATCTGAATTGGGGAAGTCCAGATGCTGTCCCAGAGTTCTCAATATAGTACTCCAAGAAGCCACTCCCAATGATTCAGAATTGGAAAATGAGCTCAATCCTATGTGGTAGTCCTAATTCACTTGCAGGAAGCCTCGTCTAAAGAAGCTATGATTCCTAGATGGTGATGTTCCAGGATATCAGTTCTTGGAACCTCTGGCCCTTTCTCAGCTATTTGACACCCTCCATGGGTGGGGTTTGTAGGGAGTATGGTTGAGGAACAGGCCTAGGAGAGAGTGTGATGAGGCAGGCTGCTCCCCTCCATCAGAAGAACCAATCAGAAAGATTGTGTCATCAAATAAAAGAGAAAAATGATCCCTACATTACTCTTAAATGGGTGTTTATATGATTTTGGATAACGAGAGCAATAATGATTATATTGCTCAAATAATAAAAATCGAGAAGTGTTGTGCATCTGAGTTGACCATATGGGAAGCATCAGGCCTGGCAGCAGGGGCACTGAGCAAAAAGCTGCTGGGGACCCCGGCCATCACTGCATGGGGAGAACAGCCATGGTAGAGAAACCATTTTTCTTGGGGACCAACACAATTCTGCCCTCTCTTGGGGGACCTCATTATTTCACTAACATCTTAAAACAAACAAGACAGGGGCTCTTGATTAAAGCATTCCAATGTGCATCTGTCTTGGCACAGCTTTGAGACTGCCTTGGGAGTCTGATGACCCTAGAGGAAGGAAAAACTAAGGATGCAGGAAGCTCTGGTTGACAGCTGGCCTCATTGTTGGGCCAAGCCTAAAACAGGACCCATTTTGATCTGTTGTTTGTCCAGCCACAGTGAATGCCTGCCAAGCAGGAGAGCCTGCTGCTGGATAGGGGAAGTCCTTCTGCTACTCCTGTGCTTGCGCCAAACCACACTATTCACTGCTGCACTAGCACATTCATGCTTTCCTCCCTCCAGACTTTTGCTTACATCATTTTCTGACTTTATCCTCCCACCTCCTACCCCCTGTCCTTCTTATTACTTTCTACCAAAATTGAATTCAGCAAAAAGCCCATTGCAAGTGACATTTCCTCAGGAAGCTAATCCTGGCACTATCTTTCTCTACCTCCCTGCCATGTCTGAATTAATTTCTCCTTGTGTTTTCTTTTTATACTCTTTTAAAATCTCAGCAATTCCATTCAGACATTCATAATTATGTCATGAGCCCATCTCCTCCACTAGACTGTGAGCTCTGTAAGGACAAATGCCAGGCCTACTGCTGTAGTTTGAATATATCTCCCAAAATTTCATGTGTTGAGCTATTGTAATGGGATTGAGAGAATGAAACCTAATCCAATTACTGTGTCAAAATGCAGAGCTTTTTGGGAAGAGACTACTATTAAGTTCATTAGGGCAGAGACCCCATGATTGAATTCTAGTATGTGTATTATGGGAAGGAATGAAATGAGACAAGAACATAGACTCTGACAGACATAGCTTCTCTGTTCTGCTCTACCCTCATGATGTGATTAGGACTCTGCAAGAAATCCAACAGATATGGCCCCTGGACCTTGACCTCCAAACTGTGAACTAAATAAACCTCTATTTCTTCACAAATCACTCACAACTAGGTATTTCTACTAGCAACACAATAGCATACTAAGACACCTGTCTTGTTTCTGGAGTTCTCCAGGGAATGGCCTAAGGTGTGGCTTAGAAAGTGTGCTGAGTTACATTGTGAGTTTAGTGACTCAATCCCAAGCCAGTCGAAGTAGGGCGAGATATAATCCTCGATGGCATTGAACTTCCCACTGCATGCCTAGTGTGGAGGTATTAGCTCTGCAGTGGGCATATAGCAGGCCAAAACCATCTTTTGCTAGACCAGTCCTTAGCTTTCCTGGAGAATTGCGTCCATGTTTCTGGGTCAGCAACAGACTGTCACACAGCCTATGCCATCTTGCTCCTAAATAAACGGATGATGGTGTGTGACCCCTTCTTAGGTCTTGGCTTTGAGTGGTTGATCTAGGAAGGGAGTGCCCCAGGACCTCCTTATGCCTGGTGGTCTCTGAAAGGTGCAATACTGTATGAGCTTATAAACGCACAGAGCTCTAGTGTTAGAAGGACCTGAAAAAGCAGGTAGTTTAAGACCTTTGATTTAGAAGTAAGCAAATAAAGAGTAGATAAGACTTGTATACTTGGAGGGTATATGAAGACAAGTCAGGTGCGCTGACCTCTTAGCATCTGCTTGCTCATTATTTCCTCCTGCCTGCATTTCCCGATCACTCAGCTAGCACGTTATAGCCAGTGATGCATGTGGACTGGAGATGTGTATCCTTAGCAAAGGGCTTGGACATTTTTGGGTCTCACATGTATAATTTTTAGAAAGCAATTTATCACAATTTGTAATTGATTAATATAGAATGCCCTTTCAATGTCCGGGGCAAAATTGCTATAAATAATTCACCAGATTCTACATTTGACTTAGTATGTAAATTGTTAAAGCAGTTGGAACTCTGAGATCCCAGAGCAGAATGTCAAATGCCCCATGGTCAAAATTCTCTGAATGATGATTGTCAGTGTTGATGAGAGTGTTATGAGACTGACACACAGTAATATTCTAGGAACTGTGCAAATTGGAGCAACCCCTTGGGGTGGCTTTTCATGTCTTCCCTCACTCTCATTTGTTCAGTCATCCACTACCTGTATGCTGAGTTCTGACTACAGGCTAGTCCAGTCTGTCTTTTGGAATCCTTCTTTCTCTAAGGAAGGCTATGGAGGGGGATTTGGTTGCTTCAGTTCCCTCTAAGTAATCCCTGGGAAAGACAAAGTTCGATACTTAAGGGTAGTCACTGTGTCATTATTTATAAAAGTGATATGTGGAAATTACCTAAAAAAGACTACTGAAATCACACTGAACCCATCACTGGCATACGATGTAGCAATTAAAACAGTTGGCTATGAACACAAAGATTAAACAAGTAAAATGTGTATGATCAGTGGAAAAATGCTTTCTACAAAGTAGTGCTACCTGGAATACCATTGTAAATATGCAAAAATGAGAGTGCCTATGAACAGGGACCAGAAACAGGTTCTTCAAAATGAAAGTGATGATTTTTTTGAGGGAATGTAGTGGTGAGTCTTTCTTCCATTTTCCTAAGTCTGTATGATATTGCCTGATTGGTTTTATATATTCACGTAGTGGGAAACAAAGCCCAAATGTCTGCTGTCAAGGCAATATGGTGTAGTTTTGATCTTCTGCCAGCAGATGGAGACGCCCCACTTTCTGTTTTATGGCAGTCAAGTTAGCAGAAGAAAAGCTTTGATCTCATTTGGAATGTCCTGCAGATAGTCTGCATGTTTATTTAAATGTCTAACCAAGACTTCTCCAGCACCTGGTAAGCCCTGAAAGTTATTTCTGATCACTGTATGTGGTTTTGAGGAGAACAGATCCAAATTTTACTGGGCCTGAAGTTTATATAATTTGGAGGACCTCTTTGAGGAAAAGAACTAAAAATTGCAAATATAAAATCAAGTGCAGAGTCTTGGAAGGAGTCTCTGAAAATGTGGCACATTTAGCTGAGTCTACATTAACTTCCCAATAAATTCACTTGAGATTGCTCTTGCACAGTCTGTCTGGCCTAGGGAAGAAGGGCATTGTCATGGGAAGACCAGAAGCTCTTTGAAGGAAGGGGTCATGTCTTCGTTCCCATCACACATTAGTAAAGGGCCAACATTTTTCTTATTCTTATCAGTATAATTCCTAGTGTTTGGTAGGTACTCAGTGACTTGTGTTCAATGAGAAGAATAAGAAACAGGGATTAGGAGCAAGTCTTGACCTGAACCCACCTTGTGTAGAAGGGAAAGCTTGAAAATGATGCCTCATTATCTCATTCTTCTGACGGTGCCAAATGGCTGGATGGCAATGACAAAAAAGTGTTACTTTTGGGCTTCTCACCTATCAGCTACCTGGTTCAATTCTTCTCTGGGTTCCAGAAGGTCTAGATTGTGCAGTCTTATTTGTATGGGCAGACTTTAACAACTTGGAAGACCCCTTCAGTATGAAATAGGTAAAGCAAGTTTTTCCTTTGAATTCTCTTCAGATTAAGTTTAAATTTAAATTAATATGGGCAAGTGGTTGGTTGCATATGTAATTTATCTAAATTGCCATGCCTCATTTTCTTCTTTTTTATGCTAGTAAGTCTCAATCTTCTTCAACATAAGAATTTTATTGGCTCAATAAAATCCTCTTCAATTTTAGTGGTTGGCTAATTTACTCTTACTCTTCTGTTTTCCATAACAATGATCAATCACCCTTTCACAGTCATGGTACCTTCTTCTGGCATCAAACTATCTGCTTGTGCTTATATATGTTGGGTCAACCAGCACTGGTATCTGTTTATAATTTCTGTAACTTGTCCCTAAGGATAACTCCATATTAGACTTCTCATTGTCCTCCCTCTTTCACTATAGTATTTTGGTTAGGCTAAGCTGTAGTAATAAATAAGCATATGAATTTAATGACTGAGCAAAAAAGAAGTCTTTCTTGCTTATATAACAATCCAGCATGGTCCAAAACTGGCAGAGGGCTCCTTTTTTTTTTTTTTTTTTTTGAGAGGTTTTTGCTATAGGGCGTGTGCACTTGCCAGACAGACAGAGAGAGACAGAGAGACAGAAAGCAAGAAATCACCCCCCAGGGGGGATGGCCACGCCACAATCTCTTCTCCTCCATTCTCCTCTCAGGATCTTGGGCACGCATGCACATGTGCCCGGTGAGAGTTTAAGCCACCCGATCCGGGACTCGAACCACGGTTGACTATGTCGGAGTCCAGTGACATAGCCATTACGCTAACTGCTGTTCCCTCCAGCAGAAGGCTTTGTATCATGCAGGGACCCAGGGTGAAAAAGGCTTTGCCTTCTTGCCTCCTTTTGAACATGGCTTTTGGTGTCACTGTGGTTATCTTCAATCCAACCAGACAGAGTGGGGAAAACAGAATATTGCTTATTAGGGCGTTTTTATGAGTTGGGCCTAGAGTTGGTGTACCTTGCTTCTGCTTAAATTTAATCAGTTAAATGTCAATTTTATGGCCTTGTATAATTGCAAGGAAATCTGGTAAATGTAGTATTGGGTACTTAAGAAGAATAAATAAATTTTGGTGAATGGGAATCACATACAACATAGCAGATATTAATGGGAAAACTAAAATTTTAATGTTAAGATGTTATAGTAAGAATGTCTTTACTCCTCTCTGAAACCAAATTGGGTAAAAAATGAATGAGAAGCAAAAACCAAAATTTTATTCTTTTTTGAAACTAGGAAACATCTATAATCATGAACCACAAAAAATGCGATGTCTTATGCAGTGCATATTGGACTGGAGTGATGAGAACTGCAATGGAGAATAAATATCTTTCCAGATCTTGAGGAGAGCTGGTAGAGCACAAAATTGTCCAAAGTAGGTGACTTACTTAGAGGAGGGCAAATCTAACAGTCCTTTGTTTGGAACAATAAGATCTGGGTGCATGTATGTTTCAGGAATCCCCCAAGCCCTCTTGGACACTTTAAAATGGCAGGGGAGGTGGAAATGAGTGAGAAAACTAACAGATACTCCATCTTTGTAAATGTGCAGCATGTGGAAGAAAAACTGTGGGTGTTAAGCAGCTCCGTAGCAGCCATTCTTTGTGAGCTAAAAAGAAAGAAAGGTTAAACCACCTCTCCGTCACTCTCTCTGTCACATACAAAACACATTCAGAAAACCCACTTTACCATCTTCTCCCAAAGGACCATGCATCATAAAGGATTTTACAAAGAATCAGAGGATTTTCTGCTAATCCAGAATGCTACCCCGGCCCCTCTTCCACACTATTTCTTTCAAATATCTGGTCTAGGAAGATTTATGCTCACTCAAGGATGACTAATAATGAAAAGGGAACAAGAAAGTCTATTTAAAAACTCACAAAATGGTGGAAAATAACATGACAAAAAGGCAAATTAAGTCTACACATTAGAAACATTTTGATATAAATTTGATGAAAATCATGACCAAATATTTGTCCAGTATTGCAAGAACATAGCAAAAGAAGTCCTTTGTGAATTAAGAACTGAACGCAAAGGTATCAGGAATCAAGAAAGGCGACAGGAAGAGATGAAAATTGAATTGTCTTGTCTAGGACACAGAGTGGAAGAGAAAACTTAAGTCATCACATAAGTTTATAGCTACCTTATAAATAGTAACCAATAATATAATATTATCATACTATTAACTGATGTGATAATAAATTGATGACAACAGGGAAATAGATGGTAGCCTTCAGACAACTGAGCAAAATAAAATGGAAACAAAAAATGATTAAGAGAAAAATTATAGCTACTGAAGACAGGCAAAGGAGATACAATATAAGCATAAAGATTTTGCTGTAGGAGAAAAAGACTTTAAAAAAATGATTCAAAGTTGTTTTTTTTTTTTTTTCTTTTTTAACTTTATTGGGGCCAGCAGATGGCATGGTGGTTAAGGTGGTGGACTCCCACATAGTGGACTGTGGTTTGTGTCCTGGATGTGAAGTCTTGAAGATCACTCTGGGCAAGTGTGCATGTGTGCATGCATACCAAAAATTGCAGGAGGAGAATGGAAGAGAAAGGATTAGTGCATGGCCATCCCCTAGGCATGATTTCTCACTTTCCCTCTCACTGTCTCTCTCTGTCTTTCTCCAGCCAGTTTACATGCAGTATGGCAAAAACCTAAGAAAGAATAATAATAATAAAAAAAAATTCCTTGGTCCCTTCTGGTGGTACAGTCAGTAGCAAACAAATTGCAGTGTTGGAAGCCACATGTTGATCTTGGGTTTATATCTCAGGGTTGGCCTGAAAATTTGCCAGGCACATGTACATATGCCCAAGATCCTGATGAGCTGAGAAATGCAGGAAGGGGATCATGGCATGCAGAGACGCTGTCAAGGATGCTTCTCTCTCTTTCTCTCTCTCTCTCATACACTCACACATAATCTCTACCATGTATAAACATAAAAATTAAAGAACTTTACTGATGTTAAATAAGATTTGAGTCTAAAGGAAAAACAAGCACAGTATGTCTTAAGGAAAAAGAAAAAGATGAATGGGACTAAACCATTGTCTAGTAAAGTTTTCTGGATTAAAGACAAATAAATTAGTCTTATAGACATCTAGATAAAAATAATCAAACTACCATTTTAAATCTGAGGTGTGTCCTGGTGTGTTCAGGAACCAAGGAGACTAAAGTTATGCTCTAAACCTCATCTCCTAGACCCCTGAAACACTCAGACAAGGCAGGACGACCTCTGTCCTCTCTCTCTGCCTCTGTCTGTCTGACTCTTTAAAAATTTTTAATTTTTAAAAATAAAATTTTAAGCCACTTTTTTTCACCTTGGGCCTTTTCTTTTTCATACTAATTTCATAAATCATTTTAAATCTGAGGTGTGTCCTGGCACATTTGTATAGCACACTAGTGCACCGGGCAGTTTTCACTTTTTTACCTTTTAAAAATAATATCTATTTTATCTTTTTTTGGTTGTTTTTGTCTATTTTTTCTGTTTTTTTTTTTTTCCGTTCCTGTTTTTTTTATGTCCGTTCCTTTTGCCTTTATTTTATTTTTTTTAACCTTACTTTTCTACTCTGCTCTTCAGTCTCTGCACACTGAGTCTCTAGACAGGTGCACAGTAGCCAAGCTTCTGAATACACATAGGGTCATTAAAATCATCAATGCTTATTGAAACTCCTGCTTTAAGGAAGAAACTTCTTTTAATAAAACTGAATTCATAATCTCTTTATGTGGATACCATGTTGCAAAACACAATAGAGGAGAGTTTTTGTCACAGAACGACCAGAAACCTCCGCAGAGGCACAAGAAATATGAGAAACCAAGAATATATCTCTCCCTTAAGTGAAAAAAAAATCCTTCATAATCCACAGACAGTACAGTGGCACTCATGGAAATGTCTGATAGAGAATTCAGACTATTCATAGTGACAAAACTAAATGAGATGCAAGAGCTAAGAAACAGTGAACTCCAGAAGATGCAGGAGAAAAGAGACAATGAGTCCTGGGAGGTGAGCAAGTCCTTGCATGATCTGAAAGAAGAAATACATACCATAAAAAAGAATCAAATGGAGCTTTTAGAGATGAAGACTGCAATACAGGAAATCAAAACCTCCGTCAAAAGTATTAAAAGCAGATTGGTCCATGTAGAAGATTGATTCTTGAATGTTGGAGGCAAAACCTCTGACCTAGAAAAAACAACCAAAAAAAAAAAAAAAAAACAGAAAA
>NW_006209177.1:3063313-3070579 GCF_000334495.1 Tupaia belangeri chinensis | reverse complement strand
CAAGATTATCCTTCATGTGGGAAGAAAAGATAAAAACATTCTCAGATAAACAAAACCTGAAAAAATTTACTAACACCAGATCAGCTCTTCAAGAAGTTCTGAAAGGAGTGCTTTATCAGGAAAACTAAAGACAATATACAGAAATAAGAGAACAAAAAGCAAACAAGAAAATGACCAACTTAAAGGTAGGGACAATAAATATCAATAATAATATTGAATGTTAACTTCCAGAATTTAAACAGAAAGATCAGAACACTGTAACACTGTAAATTCGACAGAAGAAAGATGAATTACATAAAACTGAACTGATGAAATAGTATTTTATGACTTTTGAGTAAAACATTGCTGTCTTTTTCTTTATTATGCTTTATATTCCTAATTTGAGGATTTTGCTTTCTTTTGAGATGTTGATAGGTTTAATGATTTTTTAAAAATGTTTTTTCTTCATGTTTGTGTGTTTCTTTAAATGAAAACATAAACTTTTCTTCCTTCTTGACCCCTCTGGAATTTGAAAATATTTGGGCGTATTCTTATTTTGAGGCAGAAGGGATATTTGCATAAGTTCAATAATACCTGTTGTCTTGAATCAGAAATTGGAAATACTCATTATTGGACAGGGCTTTGACTGGAATGTTATATCTGAAGATTAAACCAGAAAACTATGAAACTAAGGTAGATTTCAAGTAAGCCAACAGAAGCTCTTGGAAAGATGGCCTGGCACCATAAACAGTACTGCCTGGCAGAGAGAATTAGAGATGCAATATGAAAGAATTTGTACCAAAAAATAACCTGGACTTTTCCAGTCCACCATCATAGTCAGTAGAGATTGCAAAAGAGCAACCACAACCAGAGGATTATTTTGAAGAAGGCTTTGAAGGAATAAAAAGAGACTGATCTTTGCTAACATGTGGTATATTACAGAATACTTGGTAGGCAGAGCTGGATTGAGAAGGTTTATGTGTGAATTGTATGCTAAGTGTTTGTTTTCAACAGTTTGAGTAATTGGCATGTAAATAAATAAATGATTAGGAAAAATAATGCTAGGCACATATGTGTGACTTTCCCAAATCTTAATCGGATGAAGAAATGGAGGAAAAAGGATCATGGTGTAAGCATGCCTCATTGGGAGGTGCTTTCTCTCTCTTCTGGGAAGTACATGCACCCTCTGTCAGTTAAAAAAAAAAGTCAATCCCTAAAGCCTGAAATTTATAATATACAATAGAGTTAACTTACATAGAAGGAATATAGTCTATCTGAATATATGTATATGCTATTTATTTAAAAATAATATAGAAATATATAAAATTTCTTGTTATGATTGACCTCACCATGGTATCAACTATACACTTCATATATTTTCTTTAATTCATTAACAATACATTTTATTTGTGGCAAAATGAAAATATTATCAAACTATCAATAATAATAAAATAAAAGACATAGGATAACTTTAGACTAATCAATACCCAATATCACAGATATTAGAGAAATGCTTACAAAGTCTTCAACAAAAGATAATGTGAGCCAATAAATTTTATGTAGCTAAACTGTCATTCAAGTCTAATCATAGAGTGCGGGCATTTGGTATATATCAAGTGGAGACATACAATGTCTCTCCTTCATAGCCTGGCTTGCTTCACTTAGCAGTAAATCTTCCATATTCATCCATTTTCTGTCAAAAGCCAGAGTCTTGTTGTTCTTTATGACTGAGTAGTATTCCATAGAGTATATGCGCCACACTTTTAAACCACTCATCTGTTCTTGGACATTTGGGTTGATTCCATATCTTAATAATTGTAAATAATGCTGCAATAAACATGAACGTGCAAGTGTTTTTCCAACTGAGTGTATTCTGATCCTTTGAGTAGTTATCAAGGAGTGGAATTGCTGAATCATATGTAAGTCCTATTTGTAAGTTTTTGAGGAACTGGTTCTCCACAGTGGCTGCACTAGTTTACTTTCTCACCAATTGTGTAGGAGAATTCCCTTTTCACCACAGCCTCACTAGCATTTATCAATCTCAGCCCTGCCAGCACATATCATTTTTTTGTTTTTGTAATCTTAGCCATTCTGACTGGGGTTAGGTGGAATCTCATTGTAGTTTGAATTGCATTTCCCTTATGATAAGGGATGTTGAACATTTTTTCATTTATGTTTTGGCTGTTCATATGTTTTCTGGGAGAGTTGTCTGTTCAGCTGATTTGTCCATCTTTTAATTGGATTGATTAGTTTTTTTCAAGTATGCTGCTTGAGTTTCCTGTATATTCTAGTTATCAGTCCCTTATCTCAGGCATAGTTTGCAACTATATTCTTCCATTCTGAGGGTTGTTCCTTCACCCTAATTATTGTTTCTTTTGCTGTGCAGAAACTTTTTTTTCATTTCTTTTTATTTCAATTTCTTTTATACATTCAGTCTCATGTTACTTAGGTTACAAAGTGAATATTCCTGCATGTGTACATTTCTCACCAGTCCAGTTGATGATACTATAAATTTATCTCCAATAGATAATAATCCATTTCTTTGTCACATAAATGCCTTGCCTCTCTATTTTTCTTGTTAATGTCTTTGGTCACACTCTTCTCTTTCACCTGCCCTCTTCCCACACTGTACCTGGTATTCACAACCATTTTAACCTGATGTAATCCCATTTCTCGATTTTTGGGATTATTGCTTGTGCTTTGGTGGTCTTTTAAATAAGTTTTTGCCTACCCTAATGTCTTCAAGAGCTTTCCCTGTGTTTTCCTCTAGCAGTTTCATAGTTTGAGATTATATGTTTAAATCTTTGATCCATTTTGTGTTAATTTTTGTTAATGGTGAGAGATAGGGGTCCAGTTTCATTTCATTGTAGATGGAGATACAGTTTATCCAGTACTATTTGCTGAAGAGATTTCCTTCTTTCCACTGTAGTAACTAGTGCTCTTTGCTGAAAATCATTTGACTGTATATTTTGGGGTTCATTTTTGGGTTCTCTATTCTGTTCCATTGGTCTACTTTCCTGTTTCTGTGCCAGTGCCATGCTGTTTTGATTATCACAGCTTTGTAGTATATTTTTTGAGTCAGGAAGTGAGATCACTCTACTTTATTCTTTTTTTTTAAATTTTATTTTACTTAATTTATTTATCTAAATTTGACCAGAGAGGGACAGAGTGAGAGAGAAGAAAATGACAAAGCAAGCCACCAGGTCCTGGACTCGAAGTGTGATTTTCCATGTGAGAGTACAGTGCCCTTAACTACCATGTCACCTGCCAACCCCTCGTTTTTTAAATTAAGGTTTTTTGTTTGTTTGTTTGTTTGTTTGTTTTCATAGAGCGTGTGTGCTTGCTGGAGTGAGACGAAGAGAGACAGTGAGAGGGAAAGTGAGAAATCACCTCCCAGGGGGAATGGCCATGCCACAATCCCTTCTCCTCCATTCTTCTCCTGGGATTTTGAACATGCATGCACACATGCCCAGTGTGCTAGGCCTGGAACTCAAACCACACTTGACCATGTGGGAATCCAGTGCCTTAACCACTACACCACCTGCTGGCTCGTCTATTTTATACTTTTTACATAATATTGCTTTGGTGATATGGGGCCTTTTATGATGCCAGATAAATTTTATGGTTGTTTTTTCCAATTCTGTGAAGAATTTTTTCTGGTGATTTTATTGAGATTCCATTTAATTTATAACTTAATTTGGATAGAATTGACATTTTGACTATGTTAATTCTTCTAATCCAGGAACATGGGATGTCTTTCCACTTTTTTTGTAACACTTTCAATTTCTTTTTGAAGTTTTTCATAGTTTGCCTTGTAGAGTTTTTTCACTTCTTTGGTTAAGTTTATTTCTAGGTATCTTGTATTTTTTGTAGCTATTGTAAATAGGATTACTTTCTTCAATTTTACCTCAATCTGTTTATTATTGGCATATGGAAATGCTATAGATTTCTTTATGTTGTATTCATTTATCACTTCCAGTGCATTGGGAGCTAGTTCTTACATGGCTGACCACGTGGTTTGAATCCAGCCCCAACAGCTTGACAAACAGCCGGGTGACACTTGTGTGTGTGTGTTTGTGCACCCCATATTCTCACAGGGATGTGCCTTTTGTTTTATTCTCTTGTTTGATTGTGTTGTCTATGACTTTCAGTACTACCAGGTTGAAATGGAGTGGGGAAAGTGGGCAGCCTTGTGTTGTTCCAGTTTTTAGTGGAAAAGCTTCCAGCCTTTCCCCATTTAGTATGATGTTAGGTATGAGTTAGTTTTCCTGTTTTTAAACAACTAGTTCAAAAATATAGAGCATTAGTAAGCAAACTTTTTTTGTAAATGGGCAGATAGTAAATATTTTTGGCTTTGTAGTCCATATGGTCTCTGTTATTACTAGTCAATTCTGCCATTACATCATGAAACCAGCCATAGATAACATGAAATGAATGGCTATGGCTATTTAAACTTTATTTACAAAAATAGCCAGTGGGCTGTATTTAGATTGCAAGTCATATTTTATCTTTGATTTAAAAGAAAATAAAAAAATAATTCATTAATAATGTCTAAATAAAGGAGATTTAAAAAGCAAGAATGAACTTAACAAGAAATACGCAATGTTTATATAAGAGAAAATTTCAGGACCATAAAAGAAGCTTTGAATATAGAAAAGACATAACATATTTTTGGATAGGATGACTCAAGAGTATAACATGCTTAAATCATCCTTTATGAACATGGAAATTAAATTCAACTTTTTAATGTTAGTGAGCATGAATACATATGAGAGAGAGAGAGAGGGAGAGAGAGAGAGAGAGAGACAGAGAGAGAGAATTCTCCAGTGGGGCCTGGTCATGCCAAAATACTTTTGCCTCAAATTCTCCATCTCATCAGGATTCTAGTCATGTACATATGTGCCTGATGTTATTTGTGTGTGTGTGCGCGCGTGTGTGTGTGTGTGTGCTTGTGTTTTAAGTTGCTGTGGCTGGGATTTGAACCATGTGGGATATGGTTTCCTCTGTGCAGTGCTTAATTGGTACACTATAGGGCTGGCCCCTCAAAGCAACTTCCGATGCATAAAATAAATAAATAACAACTTTAATAATTAATAGTGTTTTAGAGAAAAGTAGAAAAAAAATCTGAAAAACACAGGTCTTTTCTGAAAAATCAAGACCAAAACTACAAAGTGAAAAATTAAAAAAAAAAAAAAATGAGTCAGCAAAACACCATCTGGCACCAAAAAGATAAAGTAGAAAGGCAACGTCTAGTTCCTCCTAAGATGAAAGAAACATTATAATCAAAGAAAGGCTGTTAAGGCACTTAAAAGATCACCTAGGACACTAAATCACTCCCCAAATTAAAACAACCTAATAGAAAGAGCCAGAAACATTGGCATAATATGGTCCTAGAAGAGGCGGCACTATAAGTCCAGCCCAAGGGAGATAATATACCAATAGTTCAAGAGCATTCATTGAGCACTTGTTGTAAGCCCTCAGGAGTTCACATATACTAACTCATTTTACTCCTGCAAGAACTGTATAAAGACTGCTATTATTGTAGACTGGGTGATAAAATGGTGGGAGTGAGAAAGAAGTAAAAGAAAAGAAGTTTATATTTTGTGTATATAGGTAAAGTTCAGTTTCAGGGCTTGAGAAATTTTTGGGTACTGATGACTCATTGCTTCTCCTTCTGATTTGGGTTTAAATGATGTAGATACTAAATTGTGAAGTTGCCCATCCATACTGATATGAAGGATGTCATATGAAGGATGTCTGGGGTAGAGAAAGTCTTAGTCCTCCAACCTTTCCTACAAGTGATTGGACACAGGGTACTTTTGGCAGTCTGCATTGGATTTTGATCTCCTGTTCAGAGGAAGAGATTGCAATACCTGGCAAGTCCAGGCTGGAGATATTTCCAGCAAGCTTAACGCTTCTAGGTCCTGCATACTGTGAGGAGGCAGGGCTGGATCCCAAAAGAAAACTAGGGTCTACTACTGGATGAAGCAAAAATTAATTTTGCATAGACCAACAACAGCTCTTCATTATGCAAAATATTGACAAATTTTTTGAATTATATATTAAGAAGGTTTACATAGAAAAATATTATAAGCAAAGTTGAAATATAAACGATAAATGGAGAATAACAAATTCCAAAATGTGACTGACAAAAGAAGTAATTCCATTAATATACAAAGATCTTCTACAAATCGACAAGATAAACCTGTTCATTCTCTTCTGAAACTTCCCCAAATTATTCTTGTCACACAAAGTCACAAAGTCCTTACAGTAGCCTGTAAAGCCTTAGTAACCTGTTGCCTGCCTCCATTCACCTTTAACTACTCCCTTCCGAAACTTGCTTACTTTGTTTCAGCCTCACTGACCTCCTTATGGTTCTTCTAACAGCTCTTGCCTCAGGACTTCACTGTACCTTGGTCTGTAATGCTTATCTTCCAGAATTCTGTGTGACTCATTCCATCCCTTCCTTTAAGTCTTTATTCAAATGTCATCACCTTCTTGATAAAACATTCTATGACCACCCTATTTAAAATTATAACCCTACAATTCCATACTCCATGTCTTTCTTATCCTACTTTCTTTCTTTTTTATAGAATTATTAACTTAATTTTATTTATTATTATTATTATTTAATTTGCTATAAGACATGTGTGTGTGTGTGTGTGTGTGAGAGAGAGAGAGAGAGAGAGAAAGAGAGAGAGAGAGAGAGAGAGAAAGAGAGAGAGAAAAGAGAAAGTGAGAAAAAGCAAGCCACCAGCTCTGGGACTCAAACAGCAGTCAGCCATGTGAGAGTCCAGTACCTTAACCACCATGCCACCTGCTGACCCCAACCCTGCTGTATTTCTTTCCATGGTAGATATCAGTCTAGATAATTGTATTCATGTATTCACCAAGGTATAGTTAATTATATTCATCGGGGTTCCCTGGAGAGACAGAACCAATAAGAGAAAGATATAGAAACAGGGAGGGGGAGTGTTTCACGCAATTATGTAGGCTGAGAAGTCCCATGACCTGCTGTCTACAAGCTGAAGGTCAAGGAAAGACAGTGGTGTAGTTCCAGTATAAGCCTGAAGCCCTAGAGACAAGAGGAACCAGTGGTGTGAGTCCTGTCTGAGATTAAAGGCTTGAGAACCAGGAACATCAATATCTTCAGGGTACGAGAAGATGTTCCTGCTCGAGGAGAGAGAGAATTTGTCCTTTCTCTCTGCCTTTTTGTTCTTTCTTTCTTTTGAGAGGTTTTTTTTTTTTTTTTTTCTTTAGGGGGGGTGTGCCCGCCCGGAAGAGAGG
>NW_006209177.1:3061371-3063274 GCF_000334495.1 Tupaia belangeri chinensis | reverse complement strand
CCTACCCAGGGAGGATGGCCATGCCACAATCCCTTCTCCATACTCCTCTCAGGATCTTGGGCATGCATGCACATGCGCCCGGCATGAGTTTAAGCCACTGGGTTTCGGACTCAAACCACAGTTGACTACATGGGAGTCCAGCGACATAGCCATTATTACATCAACTGCTGGTCCCAACTGTGCCTTTTTGTTCTATTGGGCCCTAGATAGATTTGATGATGCCCACTCACACTGGTGAGGTTAAGCCTTCTTTACTCAGTCTACTGATTAAAATGTCAATCTTTCTAATAAATACTCTTATCAAGAAGTACTGTTCTACCAGTTTTTGGGAATCCCTTACGGTAGTCAGGTTGATACATACAATCAACCATCACACTAGTTATTTGTTTATTGTCTGTTCCTTCTTTGTAGATATCACTAATACAGCTTAATTACTCAGAACGGGGCTAAGCTGACAGAGGTACTCATTAAAAATTTATTGTGAGAAGATTTAAACAGGGAACCAGCAGTTAGCGTAATGGCTATGTTGCTGGACTCCCACATAGTCGACCGCGGTTCTCGTCCCGGACCCGGTGGCTTAAAACTCACGCCGGGCGCGTGTGCGTGCGTGCCCAAGATCCCAGGAGGAGAATGGAGGAGAAGGGATTGCGGCATGACCATCCCCTCTGGGGGGTGATTTCTCGCTTTCTGTATCTATGTCTCTCTCTGTCTGTCTGGCGAGCGCACGCGCCCTATAGCAAAAACCTCTCAAAAAAAAAAAAAAAAGAAGATATAAACAGTTCACAGTTCACCAAAAATACACATTATTTATTTATTTATTTATTTTCTTTACTCATAATGGATAGCACATGCATGCACACATAAGAGTGATAGAAAGAGAGGAGCCATGTGGGAATCCAGAAACATAACCATTATGCCATCTGTTGGCCCCACACAATATTTTTATACTACACATTTTCATAAACTTTTAAAAGCCTCCTCGTATAGAGCTGTTACATTTTTTTTTTTTTATGGGAAGAGGAGTGTGGAGCTTCCATGCCCCCTCTGGCATGTTAAATGTTTTTTTTTATTGTATATGTTTTTATTTTTAACATTAATATGCTATACATCATTACAGTATACAAAATGAATTTTTCATCCAAAATACATTGTCTGTTGGCTCACTCAAGTACATCAACATATGTGTTATCAACAAACAAGTTTTTTCTCTTTTTTTGCCATCCTTGATTCCCTATCCCTAACCCTCTGCCCTGTCCAACCCTCCTCCCATTGTCTCTGTTATCCCTGTTTGCTTTCTATGCCTTTCCCCCCCATTTAATTGATTTGCTAATGAACTTAATTTGTCTAAATATTTGCAATAGCAAGCACAGCTGATATATACATACACAAGAACCCATGTCTGACTTTAGGCATAAACCTCAGTAGAATGAACATACTATAAAATGGTACCTAGCTGGGGCTATATAGCTTACTGTGGTCATCAAATACACAGTTTTTTCTTTAAATTTTGGTAACAGTTTTAGTATTTTTTTCTCTGAAATTTTTTTTTAAAATTTACATTCATTCCCTGAGCATCATCACAACATACTAAATGTGGTTTTTTTTCCTCTAGAGTAAACTGCATAGTGTCTTAATCATGCATGTTATCATCCATAAAATTCCATTACTACTTTCATATATATATGTTTTTTACCCTATGTCTGACCCTCTGCCCCATTTCACTCTTATTACACTATCTCTGCTGTCTACAGTTATCTTCAATTCCTTTTTCCCCACCATTTCGTTGATCACACAATATCATAAGTAATCTAACTACTTACAATAGCAACTTCAGCTGATGGTTTCAAAAAAAGCAGTTTTGAACTGGTAAGGATATTTCCTTGAAACTTAAGACCTAGAAACT
>NW_006209177.1:3059988-3060801 GCF_000334495.1 Tupaia belangeri chinensis | reverse complement strand
GTGTGCTTACTCTTGATTCGGGCTGGCCGACACTGGAGGTGACGGGGGGGTTGGACCATTGTGTGTATGGGGATACCCTACCTCTTTCCAGGTTTCCCTCTCATAGAGGAGATAAATAAATGCTTAAAAAAAAAAATACGGGCCAGCCTGTGATGTGGTGGTTGAGGTGGTGCCATTATGAACGTTCTGAATTCTTTATCAGACATTTCCATGATTTCCATGGAACTCTGTGTGGATGAAGAGCAGCTATCTGTTTCCCTTGTGGGAGAGGTATTTTCCTGCTTCCCCATATTTCTTGTGCTCCTGCACTGATTTCTAGTCATCTGGTGGATGATCAGTTTCTTCCCAAACTTGGAAGTTCAATCAGAGGGTCGAGGAGTGTGCAGAAAAGAAAACAGAGAGAGGGAAACAACAGCAAAAACACCAGACAAGACACAGAGAAAAAGAAGAGAAAAACTTTAAAAAAAAATTAATATTCCAAAAATTTTAATACAACTCAAAAATTGAGTCATGGAGCTGTCTGTCTCTTGAAGAAGGGCTGTTCTGGGAGGAGGAGAGGGGATTATTAACAAGATAATGACCTAGGAGGAGCCAAAGGGCCCTGTAAAATGCCTCACCTTAAAAAATTCGAAAAAGCAAAAATTAAAAAAAAAGACAGAGAGAGAGAGAGAGAGAGGACAGAGACAGAGGTAGAGAGAGACAAAGAGTGATACAGAGACAGGAGACTTGTAAGTGGTCTTCCTACCACGCGAGTTTTGTATGCTGGAGGCCCAGTTATCAGTGGGACAGCTTCCTTTTCCCCAGATGGCTAGA
>NW_006209177.1:3042155-3059978 GCF_000334495.1 Tupaia belangeri chinensis | reverse complement strand
TTTTTCCCAGAATGTCTAGATCACAGGAGCCATGGAGCTGTCTGTCTCTTGAAGAAGGGCTGTTCACGCGAGTTTTGTATGCTGGAGGCCCAGTTATCAGTGGGACATCTTCCTTTTTCCCAGAATGTCTAGATCACAGGAGCCATGGAGCTGTCTCGAGCTGTTACATTTTTTAAATGATACCATGAATTTCCACTGGAAGAACTAGAATTTATTTAACTGATCCCTATTGATGAACATTTGTGTTGTTTTCAATAGTGTGTTATTAAAAATACTCCTGTAGTCCTAGAGAAAGAATTATGTTTTCAATAAATGCAGCTGAAATAATCTGATATTCAAATAGTAAAAAGAGAAGCATGATCACTGCCTTCTCACAATCAGAAATTTACTCAAAATTGATCACAGATCTAAATATAAAATCTAAAACTGTAAAACTTCTAGAAGAAAACAGGAGAAAATTTTCGTGACTTTGGTTAGGCAATGATTTTTTAGATATCACATCAAAAGCATAAGCCATAAAAAGAATGATAAACTGAACATCACCATAATTAAGAATTTCATCTCTTTCAAGGATACTGTTAAAATAATTAAAAGATAAAAGAGAAGGCACAAAAAGTACTTGCCAGGCATATATGTAACAAAGGATTTATACCAGGAATATATAAAGAACTTGTAAAATATGTACTAAGAAAAACAGCCCTTTCCATGTGACCTAAGAGGCTGCAGCTTTTGTTCTCCCAGAGATCTGCTGCAGTTCTGTTGTTCATGCAAAAAATACCTGTTGAGTATCTACTCTGGGTCAGAAATTATTCAAGTACTGAGGATACAGCAGTACACAAGACAGTAATGGAGTACTCATTCTTGTGGGAGGATATGGACAAAAACAAATGCATGGATCGATATGTAACAGTCATCTACCTAGACTAATTCCTCTAGATAATTCCATATATTTTCCCCCCAGGTTTTTGACACAGGGGACTTGCACTCACCAGAGAGAGTCAGTGAGAGCAAAAGTGAGAAATCATCCTCCAGGGGGATGGTCACACCACAATCCCTTCTCCTTTATTCTCCTGGGATTTTGGGCAGCATGCACACTGTGTGAATTTCAAGCTGCCAGATCCGGGACATGAACCATGCTTGATCATGTGAATCCAGTGCTTTAACCACCATGACACATGCTGGCCCCAATAATTCTATCTTAAAAACTAACAAATAGGGAACCAGCAGTTAGCGTAATGGCTGTGTCGCTGGACTCCCACGTAGTCGACCGTGGTTCGTGTCCCGGACCCGATGGCTTAAAACTCACGCTGGGCGCGTGTGCATGCGTGCCCAAGATCCCGAGAGGAGAATGGAGGAGAAGGGATTGCGGCGTGACCATCCCCCCTGGGGGGTGATTTCTCACTTTCTGTCTCTATGTCTCTCTCTGTCTGTCTGGCGAGCGCACACGCCCTACAGTGAAAATCTCTCAAAAAAAAAAAAAAACTAACAAATAAATTTATGTATTTATTTAGAGAGGGGCATTCTGCATATAGTGTTCATGCCACCATACTCCCAGCCCTGTGGTCAGCCAGTCTGGCATGTTCAGGTAGATCTGGGACAGGAACCTGGAGCCTTCACATATGGCCCCCATCACTATACAGCAACACCCCTGGGTCAATAATTCTATCTTTAATTAACGTTTTCCTCCACAACCACTTAGAAGGGATAGGAGCGCTAGTAACATGAGGTAGCTTTTCATGTTGGTAAATATCTACAAGCAAATGAATGCAATCTTTCCTTTGTCCTCATAAATCAGATGTATATCATGATACTTCATGATGTAATGATTTAATTTGATGTGTAATATTCACCACTTGAGTCTAGTACTTAGAAACACTGGCTGTCGAAGCAATGTGCAAGCATCTTGAGCTTAAGAGTACACAAATTAGTCTATTTTAGTGTATTTTAAATTGTCTGCATAACATGGTCTACAAAAATCCATATTCTTCTGCACACAACAATCAAGGATACATGGGTGGGGGTATTGGATAGGAAAAAGGGAGTGAGAGAAGGAAGGATAAAGAAGAGACGAAGGGATGAAGGCTCTCTTGCCTTTCACTTCTGATGGACCAAAGGTCAGAATTTGGCCTACAGTGTTGCCAAATCCCTGCTGTAACCAACTGCATTTTATTTGTTGTTCCCTGGGAGCACTGAAGCCCCACTGTCTCTGAAGATCCTCCCATTTGGTGCCAGAGAGCTGCAAGGTATTGCTGTCCCATTGTGCAGATGAGAAAAACAGATGTCATATCATAAAAGATCTTATACCTTATTGATTTTTCTTTCTTTCTTTCTTTCTTTCTTTCTTTCTTTCTTTCTTTCTTTCTTTCTTTCTTTCTTTTTTTAGGGAGAGATTTTTGCTATAGGGTGCATGCACTCACCAGAGAGACAGAGAGAGAGACAGACAGACAGAAAATGAGAAATCACCAAATCACCCCCCAATGGGATGACCACACTGCGATCATTTCTTCTCCAGTCTCCTCTCAGGATTTTGGGCATGCTTGTACATGTGCCTGGTGTGAGTTTTAAGCTGTCAGGTCCGGGGCTTGAACTGTAGTCAACTATATGTGAATCCAGCAACACAACCAATATGCCATCTGCTGGTCCCTCCTTCTTGAGGTTTCTACAAGTGACTTCTAGTGGCTGTGAAGGCAAGAATGTCCATCTTTCTGGAAAACTCTCTTTCTCTTGCTCCATACTCTCTTCTCTTCTTAACTCTCCAATGCTCTGAGTTGGGGCTGCCCCCACTGAGAGCTCTCAGAAGATGTTGACTGACTAGCTAAATTATGCTATTGATGTGGCTTAATTAATACTAATGACTTATCATGAGAATTACAGCTAGGTACCCATGTCTAAGAAGTGTCAGTGACAAGAGAATTAAGGTGTCAGTTCTCATAAAACATGAGCAAAAAACTCCTCAGGGTAATTGGAGACAGTTAACTCTTCTCCCAATAAAAATACACTTATATTGTGCCAGAATATACTCATGAATCTTGAATCTTGCATCTTATTGGGATTGGGAAGAGCATAGCAATATTTAAATTTCACATTCCACACCAGCTATGCAGTTCTCAGTAAGAGAATAGCAAGAGGGATGTGGATCCAGGTGGCAAGAGTGCATTGCTGTGCAATGGTTGGCAGCACTGCCAGGCCTCTATGGGTAATATATATTCAGGCAGATGAATGTATAGATTGGCATCCTGGGGTTAATTTCACTCTGCAGATAATTAGCATGTCCTTATTTTGGAAATAAATGCATCTGCAGTTAAAATAAATGTATTTAATTAGTAAAGACATTTAGTTCTGAAGTGGGAAGTGAATGTACTAATGGAATAAATGGTTGTATAAACATTTTATATTCCAAACCTAAGTTAAATGCATCTCCTTCAAGTCACATATGGGAGGTGGATCCTGGGTTACAAGAACTCATTTCTGGAGACTGCATGGCATGTGCCTTGTGCCAAGTTGCAGGTCAGGATTGCCAAATTTGTTTGAGTCTGTGTGCTCTGGATCAGTGACATGGTTCTGGCTTGGCTGAGTTGTCTCTTGCCGTCAATGTCAGGTTGCTCTCGCAATGCAGACCTCGCTCCCTATTTGCTAGGCATTTACACTGAGCTGGATGCTGAGACCTCCAGTTTAACTGACTAAGACAGGTCTCTGCTCTTCCATGGCCCTCAAACCCCTCCAAAGAAAAACTTCAAGTATCTTGAACTTGGAGTACAACACATTAGTCTATTTTAATGTATTTAATGTATTTAAAATTGTCTATACACATCCATATTCTTGTGCACACCACAATCAAGGATCTGTAAGCAGTCACACTGGTGGCAATGTGAAGAACAGACTGGAAGGAAATAAGATTTGGGCACAGAGTCCCCACACAGATACTCTCTTGTGGCTCCTCTTCAGTTCTTTTCTGTTCATAGTTCCTTTTTGTTATTGTTTTATTTTAAGTTTTTGCTACAGGGTGCATGTGCTTGCTGGAGAGACAGAGAGAGACAGTGATAGGTAAAGTGAGCAGTAACTCATACCACAATCCCTTCACCTCCATTCTTCTCTTGGGATTTTGGGCACAAATGTACACATGCCCTGTATGAGTTCAAGCTGCCAGATCCAGGGCATGAACCACAGTCAGCCATGTGGGAGTCCAGCACCTTAACCATTCTGCCACCTGGTAGCCCCTCTTCCTAGTTCCTTTTAAATCTGAGTCATCTTATTGGTACATACAACTTCATACTTCAAAGCTTGTATCTGTGTATTTACAACTGGAATTTATTTTGCCAATGTTTTCTGAATAAACTGGATAAAGCTTCTCTTGTAAAAAGATAAGTTAAGGAAAATTAAAAAGAAAAAAAAGAATCTGAGTCACTTGACTATACTCCTGTCCCTGCAATGAAGGCTTCAAATGCAGCCCCTTTACCTCAATTTACCTCAATTCCCCACGATCTTTTTTTTTTTTTGGAGAGGTTTTTGCTATAGGGCACGTGCGCTCGCCAGACAGAGAGAGACAGAGAGACAGAAAGTGAGAAATCACCCCCCAGGGGGGATGGCCATGCCGCAATCCCTTCTCCTTCATTCTCCTCTCGGGATCTTGGGCACACACACACATGCGCCCGGCATGAGTTTAAGCTGCCAGGTCCGGGACTCGAACCGCAGTCGACCACGTGGGAGTCCAGTGACATAGCCATTACATTAACTGCTGGTCCCCCCATGGTCTTCTTGACATCCAGGCCTGCTCTGTATCTGCTTGCCACTGCCCTGGTTCTGATAAGTCTATCCCTGAAACAACTCTTGAATGATATACTTCCCCCTATGTCCATTTTCATATATATGGTGTTGGCATGATCTTCACAGTTTTTTGGGTACTCTGTGCCCAAATCTTGTTTCCTTCCAGTCTGTTCTCCACATTGCCACCATGGTGACTGCTTATAGATCTGAAGCTATACCTCATCCCACCTCCCTTGTAAATCTTTCATTGTTTATATCCCCCCCACCCTCAATTTTTCTTCAGGGCAGGACCAGCAGATGGCATAATGGTTACATCCCTAGACTCCCGTGAGGTCGACCGTGGTTCAAGCCCCAGACCAGGTGGCTTAAACTCATGCCAGGCCCTTGTGCGTGTGTGTGTGCCCAAAATTCTGAGAGGAGAATGGAGGAGAAGGGATTGCAGCCTGGCTATTCCTCCTAGGGGGTAATTTCTCACTTTCTGTCTGTCTTTCTCTGCCTCTCTGGTGAGTGCACATGCCCTATAGTAAAAACCTTTCTCTCTAAAAAACGTTTTTTCAGGGGCCAGCCCATGGCCTGGTACTCAAGGTGGCTAGATCCCACATGGCTGACTGCCTGGTTTGAGTTCTGACCTGGAGGCTTGAGAAATATGCCAGGCTCCTGTGCAGTGCATGCCCAAAATCCTGAGAGGAAACATGGAGAAGGGGTTGTGGAATGATCAGACCCCATGGGGCTGCTTTCTCACTTTCCCTCTCTCCTCCTCTGCCTTTTTCTGGCAAATACACATGCCCTCTGGCAAATTTAAAAAGTGCCCTCAGGATAAAGCCTAAATCTTGTGAAAGGCATTCAAGGAACATCGTGGTCTAGTCCCCATTTACTGCTAAGCCCAATTTCTTACACCTGTCCCTTATGTACCTACAGACACAACAGACCTCCTCACTGTAAGCTGTAGACATCTCAGTTCTTTTCAATATCAGTGCCTTTGATTGCTTTGTCCTCAGATGATGAGTTCCTTGGGCCTCTAACCTTTCTTTATGGGAGGGGCTGCAGGTGAATATGACCACTGATACCAAGAAGGAATCACTCTTCCCTATTCTATTCCCTAGCCCACTCAAGTACTGTTCAGCCTCTGGGGACCACTCTTGTAAATAGGACTAGGAGCACAGTGGTGGTGGTGGTGAGTCCTCTCTTGAAGCTCTTCTAGGGGCATGGCTTGAAGATTGAGCATCTCTTCCTCTGTATCTGTTCCTATACCATAGGTTTCTTAGGGGCACCCCAGGGTAAATATCCCACAATTACATCTGTCTCCTGAGTTTGCTTGGAGCCCAAGTTTCTCTGCAGGGCTTGGATTCTGGACAGGATAGTGAAGCTGCTCCACCCAGCCTCATTTCAGTACAAGAATCGATTTCCTTTACTGCTCCCAAGAATAGCCTCTGGGCTCTATCCCCTCTTTCTCCAAGTTATAGAGATAATCAGAACTTCCCTGATGGGAATCCTATTTCACACTCATCCATACCATTTCCACATATACATACACATACATGTGGGTACACACACAAAAAAATGCAACACAGTCATTCCTCCACCCCAGCTGACTATATAAAGGTTCTGAGGAGGAATGATATAACACTTTGACTTGGACATCTCAGATGAGCATGTAGATGGAAGTCTTCGAGGGTCAACAGGGTCACAGGCTTGGGGTACTGAAGAGTGTATTACTTTGGATCAGGGACAAGGCCTAGGCCAGAGATCTTTGGATTCAATGGAATTAGTTTATTTCATAAATATTTATTGAGCATCAGCTATGTACTAGGCACTATTAAATCTAAGCAGTGGGGATGAATAAAACAAACATGACTTTTCATGGTGTTTATGTTTTTGTGGTAATAAGAAACACTCTCAAGCCAGTCAACAATCCTGGCAGTTCTACCTCATATATAGTTCTGAAGTTCACCAATGTCATTCCTCTCCATGGTCAGTCCTTTGGTTCAGACCCCCACTGACTTCATTCATTAATTTGTCCACTAATCATGTCAACAGTTATGTATTGGGAACCAACAGTGTGCCAGTAGTGAGCAAAATAGGCAAGTCCTATTTCTCTGGAACTTAGAATCTTATTGGGGGAGACAGATGTTAGCACATCACTTCATTCACATTTTGGACATTCTTAAATAAAATTTTATTTAGGCTACCCTGAGGACACAAAGGAGAGCTGGGTCAATTATGGCAGATTAGGGACCAGCAGTTAGCGTAATGGCTATGTCGCTGAACTCCCATGTAGTCGACCGTGGTTCGAGTCCCGGACCCAGTGGCTTAAAACTCATGTGGGGCCCAAGAGCCTGAGAGGAGAATGGAGGAGAAAGGATTGTGGCATGGCCATCCCCCCTGGGGGATGATTTCTTGCTTTCTGTCTCTCTGTCTCTCTCTGTCTGTCTGGCGAATGCACGTGCCCTATAGCAAAATCTCTCAAAAAAAAATTATGCCAGATCAGTTGATAGGCAGAAAAGGCTTGCCATTAGCTAAATCTTGAGAGATGGTGATGTATCCACAAGGTAGTCAGGAAAGTGAGCTTGCCATGCTCAGGGAACAGAAGAAGCAAAGGCAAAGGGGCAGGACAGTATTTACATGGAAGTGGCTAAAAGATAAAGTGGGTAATGGATATGCCTGCACCATGAAAAAGACTGAGTTAAGCTCTGCCTGTTGACCTGGAGGAGTCTTTAGGACAGATTTCTGGGCAAGGAAAGCAAGGTGGAGAAAAGTATATGAAGTATGATCTTGGTTGTGTAAAACAATGACCAACTGTCCCAAATATTTGTGTGTATCTCTCTTTACACAGATGCATACATGTTCACATATGAACATGTACATGAATGTAATTATCTAAGCATGTAGAACAATATGAAAGGTACAATCCAGGTTGTTTACATGTGTTATGGGGAAATGAAATAGAAGTGGGAGGAGGTGAAAGGAAGGGGAGGAGACTAAAGCAAAAAAGGAAAGAAATATTAGAAGAATGAATAATATCATGAATTTATAAAGGAATAAATGAGTGAATAAATGAGTGGAAGATAGATTACAATGACAAGAATCACGATAGGTCTGGTTTTCTGAGTCTAGAAGGTATGATTGTATCCAGCCTGGGGCAGGAGTGACATGGTAGGAATTGTCTAGCCATGAACCTGACAGTCCTTGACAGAATTGAGGGTCCTGGGGTTAGGGGTACCCTTAGACTCCTCCCTGAAGCCTAAGGAAAGTCCAGGCTTATGCTTCTTATTGCTAACCAACAGGATTCAGTATTGCATAGTAGCATACAAATATGGTCCTGCCTTGTCTGAACCTGATCCCTGTAAATACTCTGCACTAATCTTTTTCCCTTCTTCGCAATTTTATGGACAGATTTGTTCTTACCATATATATATATGTACATATGCCAAATTATACACACACACACACACACATATATATATATATATATATATACACATACATATTTTGGGAACCACCCATTGGGCATAGTCACACCATAATTTCTTATCCTTCATCTCTCCTTCTTGTCTGGATTTGTGCCCAGTATGTTTCTCAAGCTGTTAGGTCTGAGACTCAGACAGTATGGCCTTTTTGGCACCCATGGGGAATCCGGCTGCCTTAACCACCAGGCCATGGGACTAGCTCCTTACCATCGATCTTAGCATCCTTAGCATATGATTTTTTTTCTTTCCTTCTTAAGAGAAAAACTTTCACCTTTTCACTTAAAGGAAGCATTTTATGACTTCTCATTAGCATATCAGAATTGCCAGCCTCACTATTCATGTGCTTAGGGACCAAAATAAAGGTTACTGGAACACAGACACCACAATACCATGATAGTCAGTTTGATATCTCAGATGGCTATGAAGTGACTAACGGGCAGGGAGCATAGATCCAGTATGGATCTGCCAGACAGAAGGATGAGTTGCTTCTGGGCAGGGCGGATCAGGACAGTGCAATATTTCCTCAGACTATTCAGAATGGTGCACAATTTAAAACTGATGAATTGTGTATTTTGAGAATTTTCCGTTCAGTAGTTTTGAATTGCAGTTGACCATGTGTACCTGAAGCCACAGAAAGTACAACTGCATATAAGAGGGGGTCTACTATCCCCCTAAATTAGGCTTTCAGTTAGTTTACATATTAACTTAAGTTGCAGTTTGTTACAGAAGGACTCAAGTATGGATGCATCCTCAGGCCAAATTTAATTTAGTTTAACAATTTATAATGAGAGTTATAAGAAAATAAAGGAAAATAGCATTTACCCAATGCCTCCTACAAGCCAAATTTGTAGTAAGTCTTTTCCTTATAGAACTGTGAGTGACTTCTCCAGAGAAATCCACCCTATACATGCAGTCACATAGTTGTGTGAACTGCTACAAGGGATCTTGCAGGTCTCTTGAAGCTTCTATGTGGACCCTAAGTGAAGAACTGCTGATGGATGGGGTAATGAAAGTCTTTCCATTTAGAGGCTTTCCGTTCCCTCCCCACTTGCTGCTTTCTTCTTTTCTGTCCATCTTCCAGCAACCCAGTGTATCAGAGAGGGACACAAGTGAACTGCCACATCACAGGAAACAGATGAAAACCATCATCCAAGGAATGCTGCCTGGTGCTCTGCTATTTCACCTGCACAAGCTCATTTAATCCTCATTATAATCTGGGTTCCAATCTGGCTCTACCAGATTCCAAGCTATGTGGGTAAATTATTAGATATTCCCAGGCCTCAACTTCCTCAACTGAAAGATAATTCACGGGGTCCCTGTGAGGATTGAAATCTTATGCCTGTGCCTGGGACATGTGGCGGCATGTAGAGGTGATCTCCTGCTGTGTTCATCACTGTTCCCATCATAGGGTAGCACCTGGCCACCAACAGAGGGAACACATCCTAGACTACAGTGGAAGTGTCTCTCAGCATCCCATTTTTAAAAAATTCAAAATCTGTACTATAGCTTTATTCAGTTTCTTCTAATATTAACATTTTATATAACCATACTACCTTTTTCAAAACCAAGACATTAACCTTGTCACATTATTTGCTAACCTAGAGATTTCATTTGTATTTTAACCAGTTTTTCCACTAATATCTTTTTGTTTTGTTATTTACTTGTTTATTTATTTAATAGTGTGCCATTTTTGCCCAAACTTTTGGACATCACAATTTTCAGAACCCTGGGCAAGGTACAGGCAAGACACTGAGGCCCTGCCTTCCAAAGCTATATCCTACCTGAGAAGTATACAGTACTAATGATATACAGGGCACACAGGCCCTAAAAAAGGCTAAGGGACAAGCCTGAGACTCCAAAGAGTGAAGCTGAGCCACTAAGGGCATAGATTATGCCAAGTTTCTCTGAAGCCGGAATTCTCCATGAGTCCAGTTGTTGCCAACCTGGAAACAGAGTTGGAAGAATCCCAAGCAGAACAAACAGCTCTGTGATGGTCTACAGACCTTTTTTTCACTACCGATCCAACCTAGGTTGAGCTGCAAAGGACACTTCAGGTGCTTTCATCTTCTACTTTCTATTCAGTTCTACCTGGATTGCCAGATAGTGTATCAACTCCCTCCCTCACAGTTTGAGAAAAGAATACAGAACCAAATGATTATGGGATTGTGACCCAATTAATCTTTTTGTTGAGCAATTGTTGTGGCAGCTGCTGCTGTGTTAAAAGTCCCTTTGTGTCTTTGGCATCATGATGAAGAAATAGGTGGACCCAGGGGTGGGCGTGGCTCCACCTTCCCTGCCACTGTGGTGTTAGTCAGCTCCTGATAGAAGCAGAGCCTCCCTTCCCCTCACAACTAGCACTAACCCCATGCCCCCCAGCTCCCCCCACACAGTTGTATGTTAGAGTTTGCCATGTCACCTCAACAGGGCTGCTAGATCAGCCTCCCCGGTCCTCCCCCTCACATCTACTACTGAAGTGAAAGCTCTCTGGGAAACTAAGCTCTGAGCTAGAGGAGGTCATTTTAAAATAACCTCCGGAAGTTCTTTGAAGACATTGCTGTCACGGAAGATAAAGGAAACTCATGGGCTATGGTGTGCTTAGATTTTTAAAAAGCATCTGACAATTTTCAGCATCTGAGATGAATGGGCAAGGTAGAGGGTAATGGGGAAGGTTGTTAGATGCCATGAGGGTCGAATTAAAAATAGCACTTGGCCCTTTTGTAAGCATGTCTTTGAAAGGCTTCTGTGAAACTGTTGGCTACAGCCAGTTTTTCTCAAGCTACCATCCTCCGTGAGCCTAATTATTGCCAACAGACATTCACTCTTTCTTCCTGGCCACACTCTGGGGGTCAATATTTTGGACCTCCAACTAGGATTTTCCTCTCATTTTGGGCCTTGTCCATTGCCTTTGCTGTTTAATTCAGTAGCACAAACTGGGATGCAACATATTATCAAGCCCTGGTTTCCAGTAATATTTTTCACTTACACAATCCTTACCGTATACTGAATACACACACATGGATGCTCACTGCATAGGGATTCTCAAGAGCCATGATGGGATAGGGAATCATGTGACTGCACTCTCTCCCCTAGGTTCCCACATTTGAGAGAGATTGCTATAGCTGGCAGGCCAGAGCCCAGAGTTTGAAATGTGGCCCTATCATTTGTTAGCTGTGGCCTTCTCTAGAACTAGTTTCCTCATCTATGGACTGAAAACTTCTGCAGGTTCATTTCACTCTGGATCTCCATCCTCCTCCTGCTGGTGTTTCTCTCTGAATCTACCTGACTATGAATTGCCTGGGGATAGAAACATGCAGATTCCCGGGCTCTTCCCCTGATCCCTGAATCAGAATTTCAGGAAGAGGGGGTTGAGGATCTGTTTGCCTAACATGATGTCCAGGTGATTCTTAGGCATTACCGAATCTAAGAACCACTTTTCCTTCACATCAATAAGATAGTGGTTTTAAGCTTTGTGAGTAATGAAATCTTTTCAAGAAGGACAGTTGTGAAGATCTCTTGGTGACACATAGCACTCTCTTCATGTGATGTGGACTTGTATCCATCTCAAGATTTCTAGCTACAGTGGTTTCTGTTGTGTTACTGCCTTTGGAAAGGGGTTTGGTTGTTCTGTATGAAAGAGTTCCTACACATTTGGGCCATGTCTTTGTTCCTCTCATGTTTCTATGTTTCTTTTATTTATTTACCAGAGAGAGAGGAGGGAGGAAGAGAGAGGGGGAGAGAGGTGAGAGAAAGAGAGAGAGAGAGAGAGAGAGACTGAGAAATCACCCTTCAAGGGGAATAATCATGCTGCAAACTATTCTCTAGTCTCCTCTTGGGATTTTGGGCATGCACACTCATGTGCCCAGCATATTTTTTAAGCTGCTTGGTCCAGGACTAGAACCACAAAGTTGGCCATGTAGGATCCATCTGACTAAACTACCACACAACTAGCTGGCCCCTATTTGTTTATTTTATGATTTGTTATTTACATTCAATCATTGTATGTCTTTATGGCACACAATAGGTTTTTCAAGATATGCATGCACCAAGAATATTACCATACACATAATTTTCACCAAAGATCTTTATAATCTTGTATCTGATGAGATTTCCTTCCCTGAGACCCTCCACCCACCTTCTTCTACTATCCACTCTTCTCCTACACAATTTCTAGTATCTATTATTATTTAATTTGACCAGAGAAAGACAGAGAGAGAGAGAGAAAGGGAAAGTGAGAAAGCAATCCACCAGGTCTGGGACTCGAACCATGGTCCACCATGTGGAGGTCCAACACCTTAACCACCGCTCCACCTGCCGGCCCCAATATATTCATCTACTTTAAGTCAAATAGAATGGTCTCATTTTTCTTTATGACCGAGTAGTATTCCATAGTAGATATGTGTACAGTTTTTAAATTCATTCATCAGTTCTTGGACATTTAGATAAATCCTCTGTTTTAGCAATTGTGAATAATACTGCAATAGTCAAAATAACAATTCTACCTAAATTAATGTACAAATTCAATGCACTTTTGATCAAATTACTGGTGACATTTTTCACAAAAATAGAAAAAAAATCACTGTAAAGATGTACAGTAATTAAATGTAAATAAAAATGAATATGAACACACACACACACACACACAAAGAAAACATAAAATTTATCTAGAATCATAAAAGGCCCTGTATTGCCAAGGCAATGCTGTGCAAAAAGAATAGAGTAGGAGGTATCTCATTACCTGACCTCCATATATATTACAAAGTTGTGATAAACTAGCATGATACTGGCACAAAAGCAGGCACATAGACTAATGGAACAGAATAGAAAATCCAGAAATAATCCCCAAAACATACATCCAATTGATCTTTGATAAAGGGGAGAAGACGATGCAGTAGAGAAAAGACAGTATTTCAAGCACATGGTGATGGAAAAATTGGATATCAACCTGCAGAAAAATGAAATTGGACCCCATCTCTCATTAACAAAACTCAACTCAACATGGATCAAAGAATTAGATGTAACACCTCAAACCATAAAACTACTGGTGAAAAATATAGAAGAAACTCTTGAAGACATCAGAGTAGGCAAAGATTTCTTATTTTTTAAAGAAGTATTTATTTAATTGTATACATTTTTACTATTACTTTTTAATTTTTCTATAGATCTTATGTGCTTGAGAGAGAAATAGAAAATGAGAAAGCAAACTTCAAGGTACAGGAATTGAACCACAGTCAGCCATATGGGGGTCTAAGCATCTTAACCACCATACCACCTGCTGGCCCCAGCAAAGATTTCTTAAACAAGACCCCTAAAGCATAAGCAATAACCCCCAAAATAAAGACAGGTCCTTCTGTGAACAAGGAATTATGAAGCTCACTGAAAGACAGTGAAAGGTTATCCAATAAAACAGTGGAATCTTGTCAAAAATCTTCTGTACAGCATAGAGAACAGTTAGAGTGGAGACAATCCTCAGAATTGGAGAAAATATTTGCAACCTACAATGTAAAGGATTGATACAGGGAACTCAAGCATCTCACTCACAAAAAAATAAATAACCCAATTAAAAAACTGGGCAAATGAGCTGAACAGACAACTCTCTAAGGAAGATATACAAATGGCCAAGATGCATATGAAAAAAACGCTCAACATCTCTTACCATAAGATAAATACAAATCAAAACCACAATGAGATGCCATTTAACCCCAGTCAGAATGGTTATGATAAAAAAAAAAAATAAGGAACAAGAGTTGGTGAGGCTGTGATGAAAAGAGAATCCCTTTACTCTGTTGGTGGGAACGTAAATTAGTATAGACACTGTGGAAATAATGGCTCCTCAAAAACTCACAGATAGTACTACCATATGACCCAGTAATTGCACTGCTTGATGTTTACCTAAAGAACAAGAAAACAGTCAGAAAAACACTAGCACATCCATTTTTATTATTTGTATTTTTAAAGGCTGGCTTTGATAACTGGTTTTTATCTTGACTCAAGTCCATTCTGTATGAAGTAAGGACTTCTGTGAAAGGCCTGAGTTGGTGATGAGGCCTATTGGCAAGAGAGAGGATTATAAATGAAGGTTGAAGGCTTCTTGAGGACAAAGCCTTTTCTGATTAATTTCTTTTTTCTTATGCCTTATGCAGTACCTAGCCTAGAGCAGGTGCTCACAAAGTCTCTGTTGAATGAGTGACTGCACATCTCTCATAACAAGCACCAATCTAGAACACACAGTATTAGGTGCCTAAGCGATCACATGCACTAGTGCATGAAATGGAGTCTATATTAGCTCAAACTGAAGAATCAGTGAAAAGAGCCAGATGCTGTCTCAGCTGAGAAAGGCCTGGTGTGTCCTCCATCTCCCTCAGATTCACTCCTACATTGTTTAGCTCAATAATTTTCCAATTGCTGGGTTGGATGGGTTGGAGTTGTCCACAGACAACCTTGAGTCTTGGAGTTTCTGGGAGCAAGTTTTGCAAGAGCCCATTTGAGAAAGAAAATATTCTTTGGGCCACCACTCAGATTTTAGGCTATTTAGGCCAATGTCATTGAAGGGAGGGACAACAAGGACACAAACATCTCTGCAGGCTTTCCTCTGCAGCCCTCCCCACCACACACTGCAGGGATTCATAAATACAACTCTTATTAGTTCAATGGGCTTCTTTGAGTATCTGCTGCTGATCATCATACTTGTGATATCTATGTGACAACTGACATTCATTAAACAGTTGTACTAGGTATTAAACACCATGCTAAGCATTTTCACAAATATATTGGGCTGTTGGAAAAGTCATGACGCATTTTTGCAACAGATGGCGCTAGTTCATTTTTGGAAAAACTAGAGTCATTTGCATGTTTGTTATTGTTATGTCATTTGACAGCTGACAGTTCTAGCTTGATTCTAAAAAAATGAGCAATTTGGTTGAGTTTTGGAGATTACACAAGTTGAAAATGGAAGAACAAACTATATTTTCACCATATTTTACTTTTACTTCTGTAAATGGAAGAACACACGTTAAGCTTGTGAAAAGTTGCATCAAGTTTACAGTGACAATGCTCCACAATGATGGTTCATAAAATTCCATGCTGGTCATTTTGATCACAATGACACTCCTCAGTCAGGGAGGCCCACTGTGGTTGATGACCACAAAATAAAGGCACTGATTAAGTCAACCCACATTACACAGAGAGAGATTGCAGAAGTATTGAACATCCATTATTCAAGTGTTCATGACTACCTGAAGAAGCTGGGATATATTATAAACAATCTTGATATTTGAGTTTCTCATGAACTCAAAGTTCATTTGAGGTGCATATAAACACGTGTAATATGCTCATTAAATGTGAGGAAAATTATACTTTTTTTTGAAGTAACTGATATAACTGGTGATGAGAAGTTGATGGCTTACAACAGCATAGTGCACAAATAGTCTTGGTCCTGATGTGGTGATTTACCTCAAATGACATGAAAAGCAGACATTCATCAGAGGAAGGTTACGTTCTCAGTGTGGTGGGATTTTAAAGGTGTCATGTTTTCTAAGCTCCTACCAAGAAACCAAACAACCAACTCAAATGTGTACTGTCAGCAATTGGATGGTTTGAAAGAATCCATCATCCAGAAATGTCCAGAACTTGTTGATAGTAATGGAGTTGTGTTCCATCACAACAATGTGAGACCACACACAAGTTTGATCACCTGTCAAAAATTATTGGAGCTTAGATGGGATGTGGTGCCACACCCAACATACTTGCCTGACTTTGGCTGTCAGACTTCACTTGTTTCACTCTCTTCAAAATTCCTGGCATGGTATAATGTTAAATTCATATGAGGCTATAAATCAGCACCTTGTTCAGTTTTTTTTTTTTTTCTAATAAAGACAGGTTTTTCTGTGAACAAGGAATTATGAAGCTCACTGAAAGACAGTGAAAGGTTATACAATAAAACAGGCAATACATCATTAATTGATCTTTTTATTTATATAAATAAGTGACCTTTGAAAAACAGAAGAAATAGGTTATGACTTTTCTGACAACCCAATAGTAATATATGTGATCTTTTAAAATCTTCATCATAACGTTATGAGGTAAATACTATTACTATTCTCATTTTACAGATAAAGAAACAGAGACACAGAAATATTAAGTAACTTGCTTAAGGTCACACAACTATCAAGTGAAAAGGCTAAGATTTAAATCCAGGTTTGTCTGTCTTGAAGTTGTGCTCTCAAATTCTGTTATAACTATACACGCTGGGTAGAAAATGAGCACGTACCCACACAACACAAAGACACAAAGGTGTATGAATGCCTTGCACACCCACATGCACACATAGATGTACATATACAGCCCACTTACCCATAGATTGATACCCACAACATAAAGTTATCTATAAAGCACTCTCATCTACACAGTCACAGATACACAGGTACATATACAACCAACTCACCCACGAGTATACACACATATAGAAAACCTACCTCAAATATATAGTCATGCACAGATACATAAATGAGATACCATTTAGCCCCAGCCAGAATGGCTGACCCACATAAATATATACACACACAAAGCAGATAAACTCCCCTCACTTCTATACTCTCTCACACACACATGCAAATACAATGCTTTTATTATTTAGACACACATGGATACATATACATCTCATTCAGTGATACCCTCACAAACACACATACATGTATACCATCCTCACCAGTACATTTACACACACATGTACACAAATATATACCCACTCAGACATACATTCATATAAGCACAAGTATATATGCCCTTCTAGCCCATACACTCATGTTAACGCAAACTTCTTTACGAACCTGTTCCCATACATGCGCCTTCCAGACATATTACTTTTGCACACAAGCACACACAAAATGCAAGTGCAATCTTGCTTGACTCATAATAATCATATACATAAACACACTTCACATCCATACATTGACACACACAATTGCATACATGACCCATCACTCAGCACACAGAACATGCACATTCATATACATTATACTCAGGAATACACTTTTTCTCACACATAAATATGTACTCTACTCAACCATGTACTCACATAGCTTCATCCAAACACATGCACACACTTACATATAAACATTTTTTATCCATATATACTATTACACATGCTTATATACTCTCTATTTACCCAGATACTCTAACACACATATTTATTTATTTTTTATCTTATTTTATTTCAGGTTCTTTTATACATTTAATCATGTAATTTAGTTTGCAAAGTGAATATTCCAACATGTTTACATTTCTCCCCACTCCAGTTGATAATGCTATAAAGTTATCTTCAACAGATAACACTCCATTTTTTTGTCCCATTAATGTCTCCATTTTTCCTCTTAATGCTCTTCCTCAGACACTATTCCTTCACTCACACTCTTCCCACACTATATCTGGTATTCACAACCATTTACTGTGTTTCTATATCCTTTAGTCATTCAGTTTCAGTCATAGAATGCAGACACTTGGTATATATTAAGTGGAGACTTACAATGTCTCTCCTTCATAGCCTGGCTTGCTTCACTCAGCAGTAAATCTTCCATATTCATCCACTTTTTGTCAA
>NW_006209177.1:3039935-3042085 GCF_000334495.1 Tupaia belangeri chinensis | reverse complement strand
TTTTTGTTTATATGGCTGAGTAGTATTCCATAGCATATATGTGCCACAGTTTTTCAATCCATTCATCTGTTCGTGGGCATTTGGGTTGGTTCCATGTCTTGGCAATTGTGAATAGTGCCACAATAAACATCGACATCCAAGTACTTTTTTGATTAAGAATTGTTCTGTCCTTTGGGTATATACCAAGGAGTGGGATTGTTCGATCATATGGAAGTTCTATTTGTAGATTTTTGAGGGATCTCCAAATAGTTCTCCACAGTGGCTGGACCAATTTACATTCCCACCAGCACTGTATGAGAGTTCTCCTTTAATCACACCCCTGCCAGCATTGATCTTTTTTTTTTTTCTAATAAAGACAGGTTTTTCTGTGAACAAGGAATTATGAAGCTCACTGAAAGACAGTGAAAGGTTATACAATAAAACAGGCAATACATCATTAATTGATCTTTTTATTTATATAAATAAGTGACCTTTGAAAAACAGAAGAAATAGGTTATGACTTTTCTGACAACCCAATAGTAATATATGTGATCTTTTAAAATCTTCATCATAACGTTATGAGGTAAATACTATTACTATTCTCATTTTACAGATAAAGAAACAGAGACACAGAAATATTAAGTAACTTGCTTAAGGTCACACAACTATCAAGTGAAAAGGCTAAGATTTAAATCCAGGTTTGTCTGTCTTGAAGTTGTGCTCTCAAATTCTGTTATAACTATACACGCTGGGTAGAAAATGAGCACGTACCCACACAACACAAAGACACAAAGGTGTATGAATGCCTTGCACACCCACATGCACACATAGATGTACATATACAGCCCACTTACCCATAGATTGATACCCACAACATAAAGTTATCTATAAAGCACTCTCATCTACACAGTCACAGATACACAGGTACATATACAACCAACTCACCCACGAGTATACACACATATAGAAAACCTACCTCAAATATATAGTCATGCACAGATACATAAATGAGATACCATTTAGCCCCAGCCAGAATGGCTGACCCACATAAATATATACACACACAAAGCAGATAAACTCCCCTCACTTCTATACTCTCTCACACACACATGCAAATACAATGCTTTTATTATTTAGACACACATGGATACATATACATCTCATTCAGTGATACCCTCACAAACACACATACATGTATACCATCCTCACCAGTACATTTACACACACATGTACACAAATATATACCCACTCAGACATACATTCATATAAGCACAAGTATATATGCCCTTCTAGCCCATACACTCATGTTAACGCAAACTTCTTTACGAACCTGTTCCCATACATGCGCCTTCCAGACATATTACTTTTGCACACAAGCACACACAAAATGCAAGTGCAATCTTGCTTGACTCATAATAATCATATACATAAACACACTTCACATCCATACATTGACACACACAATTGCATACATGACCCATCACTCAGCACACAGAACATGCACATTCATATACATTATACTCAGGAATACACTTTTTCTCACACATAAATATGTACTCTACTCAACCATGTACTCACATAGCTTCATCCAAACACATGCACACACTTACATATAAACATTTTTTATCCATATATACTATTACACATGCTTATATACTCTCTATTTACCCAGATACTCTAACACACATATTTATTTATTTTTTATCTTATTTTATTTCAGGTTCTTTTATACATTTAATCATGTAATTTAGTTTGCAAAGTGAATATTCCAACATGTTTACATTTCTCCCCACTCCAGTTGATAATGCTATAAAGTTATCTTCAACAGATAACACTCCATTTTTTTGTCCCATTAATGTCTCCATTTTTCCTCTTAATGCTCTTCCTCAGACACTATTCCTTCACTCACACTCTTCCCACACTATATCTGGTATTCACAACCATTTACTGTGTTTCTATATCCTTTAGTCATTCAGTTTCAGTCATAGAATGCAGACACTTGGTATATATTAAGTGGAGACTTACAATGTCTCTCCTTCATAGCCTGGCTTGCTTCACTCAGCAGTAAATCTTCCATATTCATCCACTTTTTGTCAAAAGCCAAGATCTTGTTTTTTTTTTTTTTTTTTTTTTTTTTTTTTTTTGTCTGTGTTGTTTCACCTAACATTATT
>NW_006209177.1:3038235-3039920 GCF_000334495.1 Tupaia belangeri chinensis | reverse complement strand
ATATATGTGCCACAGTTTTTCAATCCATTCATCTGTTCGTGGGCATTTGGGTTGGTTCCATGTCTTGGCAATTGTGAATAGTGCCACAATAAACATCGACATCCAAGTACTTTTTTGATTAAGAATTGTTCTGTCCTTTGGGTATATACCAAGGAGTGGGATTGTTCGATCATATGGAAGTTCTATTTGTAGATTTTTGAGGGATCTCCAAATAGTTCTCCACAGTGGCTGGACCAATTTACATTCCCACCAGCACTGTATGAGAGTTCTCCTTTAATCACACCCCTGCCAGCATTGATCTTTTTTATTTTTATTTATTTATTTATTTTAATCTTAGTTATTCTGACTGGGGTTAGGTGGTATCTCATTGTTGTTTTGATCTGCATTTCCCTTACAATGAGGGATGTTGAGCATTTTTTCATATGGCTATTGGCTATTCATATGTCATCCTTAGAGAGTGTTTTTTTTTTTTTTCCAACTCATTCTCCCATCTTTTAATAGGGTTGATCATCTTTTTTTGAAATAGCTGCTTGAGTTCCTTGTGAATTCTGATTATTAGTGCCTTATCTGACACGTAGTTTACAAAAATATTTTCTCATTCTGAGGGCTGTCGATTCACACTAATTACTGTGTCCTTTGCCATGCAGAAACTTCTTAGTCTTATGTAATTCCACTTGTCTATTTTGGGGATTATTGACTATGCTTTGAGGTCTTATTTAAGAAGACTTTGCTTACCCCAATGTCTCCCAGAGTTTCCCCAGCGTTCTCTAGGAGCAGTTTTATAGGTTGAGGTCTTATATTTAGATCTTTGATCCACCTTGACTTGACTTTTGTCAATGGGGACGGTTTAGATTAATCTTTCTGCAGGTGGATATCCAGTTTTTCCAGCACCATTTGCTAAAGAGGTTTTCCTTTTCCCACTGGATTTACTGGTACCCTTTGTCAAAAATCAGTTAACTGTATGTTTGGAAGTTTAATTCTGGGGTCTCTGTTCTGTTCTATTGGTCCATATGTCTGTTTTTGTGCCAATACCATGCTGTTTTGATTACCACAGCTTTGTAGTATATTTTGGGGTCAGGGAATGAGATGGCGCCCACTCCACCCTTATGCACAGGATTGCTTTGGCAATACGAGGTCTTTCATGATTCCAGACAAATTTTATAATTGTCTTTTCTAGATCTGTGAAGAATGTGTCTGGTACTTTGATTGGGAGTGCATTAAATATGTAGATTAATTTGGGTAGAATTGCCATTTTGATGATATTAATTCTTCCAATCTAGGAGCATGATATGTCCTTCCACTTTTTTTGTGTCATTTTCAATTTCTTTTTTTAGCTTCTCATAGTGTTCCTTGTGAAAATCTTTAACTTCTTTGGTTATATTTATTCCTAGATATCTTATATGCTTTGTGGCTGTGGTAAATGGAATTACTTTTTTCAGTTCTATCTCAGTCTGCCTGCTGTTCATATATTGAAATACTATAAATTTTTGTATGTTGATTTTGTATCCTGCAACTTTACTATATTCATGTATTACTTACAGAAATTTTTTCATGGATACCATTGGGTCTTCTATGTATACAATCATGTCATCTGCGAATAGAGAGAGTTTCACCTCCTTTTCCTATTTGGAATGACTTTTTTTTTTAAATCTTTTTTTATTGTGTTGGGGAGAATTTCCACACCT
>NW_006209177.1:3026384-3036550 GCF_000334495.1 Tupaia belangeri chinensis | reverse complement strand
TTGTTTTTATGTGTATCACCGAGCCTGTCCCAATGTTTAAGTTGGCCATTGTCTTGGTTGCCTTTTATTCCTTTATTTATGGCTGTTCATTCTTTAATTTTCCTGGAACAGTACTTTCTTCAGAGTTTCTTGAAGAGCTGCTCTGGTGTTGGCAAATTCTTTCAGGTTTTGTTTTTCTGAGAAGATTTTAATATTTTTTTCCCATATGAAGGATTTGCAGGATATAATAATCTTAGTTGAAATTGTTTCTCTCTTAAGACTTTGAATATGTCTTCCCATTCTTTCCTTGCTTGCGTTGTTTCCATTGAGAGGTCTGGTGTTAGCCTGATGGGATGACCTTTGTAAGTCACTTGTCGTTTCCCTCTTGCCAGTTTTAGTATCTTGTCTTTATCTATGGGTTTTGCCATTCTGGCTAAGTTGTGCCTTGGGGAAGATCTTCTTGGGTTGATTCTATTTGGGGTCCTTTGTACTTCTTTGGTCTGGGTGTTTGAGTGCCTCACTAGATTTGGGAAATTTTCTTCCAGGAATTCATGGAATAGATTTTCCTTGCCCTTATTAGTTTCTTCACCTTCTGGGATACCAATTACTTGGATGTTAGGGCATCTAATGGAATCTAGTATTTCTTGTATATTATCCTCGTGGTTTTTTTTTTTTTGTTGTTATTTTCTCCATATTTTTGGTGTTTTTTTTTTTTTTCTAGGTCAGAGGTTTTATCTTCCAAGTCAGAGATTCTATCTTCAGCATGGTCTAATCTACTTTTAGTACTTTCAAGAGAGTTTTTGATTTCCTGTATTACAGACTTCATCTCTAATTGTTCCATCTGATTCTTTATCAACGTGTCCACTTCTTCTTTCATATCATGGAAGGACTTCCTAATCTCCTGTACTTCATTTTCTCTTTTCTGTTCCAACTCACAGAATTTGATCACCATGAATGTTCTAAATTCTTTCTTTGACATTTTGGTAACTTTTTTTTTAATGGAAGGGAGTTACTGTGTTCTTTTGATGGAGGCATATTTACTGGTTTATTTAGACCTGAGGTTCTTCTACTTCACTTTGAAACACCTTTTAGGAGAATGTTTCTTCGACTAGGAGCCAGCATGTTTCCCTTTTGCTGTGGACTGATTTGTGCCGAAGTCTCTCTTCTGTTGTGTTTAGCAATGTGGTCCAAGGAGGAATATTCTATTCAGGTGTCTGAATAGCAGCATCTCCTTTTTCACAGGTGATTCAGTAAAAGGAGGGATCCCAGGGAGTCTTACAATACTAAGGTATTTCAGAACTGTGATTCTAGACCTATCTAGTCCATTACTGACAGAGATAGAGGGTCGCTGGGACTGGGGGAGCTGGAGGTGGAGCTGAGGTGCCCTGTCTCAGTGTCCACACACATATTTATATATACCCATTAGCACACACATTCATAAACAATTATAAACCACTCCCTCTCCTTGTACATTAAGTCAAACACGTAGGTAAATAAACATTCCACCTCACAATGCAACACACATGTAAGTCCACTTACCCATGTGCAAAACCAGACATATAGGTGCATATATGCTCATCATTCATACACTCACACACATTTTCACAACTTCACACGTTTGGTAATACATACACACACATAAATGCACAAATGTAAATATACAACCTCTTCACCTCTATACTCACTTGTACACTCACATTTTATATATACACTAACTCACACACAAAGTCACAGATAGCCATATATACCTATCCCCTTCTGCCTTATATGCATATGAACATATGCAAAGCCTTTACCCTATATACTCACTTACAATTGTACTTTGTAATTTACCCACTCACAAACACTTACATGTACCTCATCTTACACTGACACATATATACATATATAACCTTTCATTCATACTCTCACATAGACATATGTATACAGGTCCCACTCATATATTCACATATATGCATATACCACTTCCACACATTCATACGTATAAAACTCCTCATCCAAATTGTCAAACGTATACATGCATATGTATTATCTTAGTCATTCACCAAAAGAAATGTGTACACTTATACTAACTTAGCCATACACTCAAACATACTTATAAGTATGAATTCCCACAACCATAGATTCAAACCCACAAAGATTTCATAAATATCTCTTTAAGACACATATTAACACACACATACCTAAATACTGTCCTTAATTAAACACTCTAACACGTGCATACACACACACACATACCCCTTTTTCTCATTCACTTGTATACATGTATGCAAAAATATACAAGCCTTTCAGCCATAAGTGCTTAAATATGCCATCATCTATACACTAAAACACACATACAAAGAGGAACATATAGCTTTCTTTACCTTACACTCACACACACATACATATACATCTCACTCATATACACTTTCTCACACACACAGACACACACACTCATCTACACAGACATACACACACATCTCATTAGTATAAACATACCCACCATCCAGCACCCATGTATTCACACACATATATATCCATCCCTTTATCTCTACAGGTATCCACAACTATGCATACATATATATCCAGTTCCTCACCTAATCTCTGTCACATACACATTCATATATACAAATCATCACCCATACCTTCACACCCACACATACATGTACACAAACACTTCCACATGGACATACATAGGTTCATGTATGTTCCCTCACTCTGTTCCACACACATGGGTACCTACACATACACATGCATATATGAATGCATATGTAAGTGTGTAGGTACATACCCACATCACCCATATACCCTGCACATATTATGTTTCACATACATGGGTTTCTATACACTTTCCACACAGATACACAGGTACAAATGTACTCTCCCCACCCATTTTTTCTCACTTGAAAGCATGTACCTATACAACACTCTTATTCATACACTCACAGGTATAAGTACATATACCCTTTCATTTATTTTCTGTTTCACAAATGTGTATCTATACCTGACACATATAGAGATACATATATGTCCATTACCCATTCTCTTACACACACAAGTACCTAAACAGCGCTCTTTCTCAGACCCATACACCCATACACATACTTTTTCACACATTTCAGTTCTTACAGTGTGTCATAATTTCCAGACTCTTTGAGACTCATACATGTCCTCCAAGATATTTGTGGACCTCAAGTTAAAAGTGCTATGTCAAGCAGGCTCTGAGAAATGGGAATTCCCTCTCTCTCCTTGTTCTCCAGAAAGTATGGGACAATGTTTCTCCTGCATTCTGAACTGCTGGGGGATGCATACATGGGGACACTCATCTTCTCCCCATCCCTACTCCTGCACTTCCACTCAGGTTGCAGAGGACCACAAGTTTCCCTTCCCATGTCTGGGGATGCCAGGAGAGAGCGAGTGCCTTTTCCTTTTCTTCCATTTCTATCTTTAATTACAACTAACTGGGGACCAGAGTGAAACATTTTAGCAATTTAATCTTAGTGTAAAATGCTGTATTTTCACTTCATTAACTAAAAGGAAAATCAAATGACTTATCAAAGGTTGAGATTCACATTTGCATATGGGTCTGGGATTCATGAAGCAGGATTTGTAACAGCTATAAAAGCCCCGCAACTGTCTCTGGGGACTAGCAGTTTTATCATTTTGACTGCAGCACTATAAAATGACATTTGGACATGAAGTAGGATGGGTGTGCTTGTTGCAGTCATCTTTGCATGCTGACGAGGGTCTCAAAGCCAACATCATTGCTTTACTTCATGTCAGAAAGAAGCATAAGGAGGTTTCAGCTGTGTACTAGTTATCCATTGCTGCATAACAAAATAACCCCAAAACTTAGTGACCTAAAACAACAAATTATTATCTCACAGTTTGTATGGGTCAGGAATCCAGGTACAGCTTAACTGGGCACCTATAGTTTATGGTCTCTTATAAAGCATGCAGAAATCATGATAATTGGAGCTGAAGTCATCTCAAGGCTTGACTGTGAGGAGAAGTTCTTTTAATAATCTAATCTCAAAAGTGACACCACATCACTTCTGCCATTTTCTCTTTCATTAGTAGCAAGTCACTTTGTCCATTCCAAGTCTAAGCAGAGGGGATTACCAAAGGCCCCCATGTCCTGGTATTTGTGGAGAAATAATATAGGATCCTGATCCCCTCTGTAGGACTTCCTTCCATCTCTCTTTTCTTTCTCTCTACATCTCTAGAAGGCCCTCACAGGGTATCTCAGCAATTTATACTTTTAACAAATTATTTTTCTTTCTTTCTTCTTTCTTCTTTCTTTCTTTTTTTTTTTTTTTGTGAGCCTCCTAGGAACTCTGAAGTGCAGGTAGTGCCTGGGGATGCAGCCATGAAAACTAAGAGAAGGGCTTTATAGCTCAGTATGAAAAAATGTTCAGCAATCCTTATAAATAAAACAATCCTGCAGGAGAGGGCAAGATGAAGGATGGAGCACCACTGAGGCTAACTGAGAGCTGCTTTTTGAGTTTTGGGGGAAGAGAAAGAAAAGAATGGAATAAGTAGTTACCATGAAGTAAGTTTGGGACCAATATGGAAAGAGGACTTGGAGGACAGTTTTCTGTGTCCTGCGTATTTGACTCCTTGCCCCTCTCTAGCCTTTCAACCTTCTCAAAGGTCATTTGGTAAAGCCTTTTCTTATCCTTCAAAGCATCCTGGAGTTGGTTGTGTGATCCTCTTGCAAAAACACGGAGCTTAGATTGGTCTTGGTGTGTCCCAGTTTCATTCCAGTTGCAGGTTGATCTGTTTTCATGGTATGCATTGAGGACAAGATCAGACCTTAGCTATTGCTCTATCTCCATGGTTTGTCCCAGTGTTGGCATAGAGTAGGTGTCACAGAGTAGAGAATGTTTATGGAATCAAGTCATTCACTTGCATCCAGACATTTCTATGGAACATCTCTCATGTGCCAGAAAATGAGCTATGCCATTTAGAGGGGAAATATAGCACACAAAATAGCTCTTGTTCCCAAGGTAAAACAGTATAGAGAACTAAGACATGAGCTAAAATAATGAAAACAGAAGCATAACATGACATTTATCAAAAAGGATTAAGAAGTGTTGTGAAGGTTGAGTCAGAGGCAAAATCACTTGTGACTACTGTATTGGAGAACACAAAAGATTTCATGGAGGCAGTGATGGTCAATCTGGATGTGGGAGGTGGGTAGCAAGGTAAATGAGATACAAGGCCAATAGATCAATGGATACAAGCAAAGGTATATTGTGGTCTTATCACACAAATAGCTATTTGAGGTAATAGACATATTAACTAGCTATATTCAACCACTACACAATCCATATATACTTCAAAACACCACATTAGACACTATAAATAGATGCAATTTTATCGGTCACTTAAAAAAGGTATTATGGAGACCGGCAGATGGTGTAATGTTCATGTTGCTGACTCCTATGTAGTTGACCATGGTTCGAGTCCTGGACCCAGTGGATTGAAACTCATCCCACGCACGTGTGTGTGTGTGTGTGTGTGTGTGCGCGCGTGAAGGATCCTAAGGGAAGAATAGATGAGACAGTATTGTGGTGTGGCCATCCACCTCAGAGGTGATTTCTTGCTTTCTGTCTTTCTCTTTCTCTCTGTCTCTCCAGAGAGTACATGCACCCTATAACAAAAATCTCTCTCTAAAAATATTGTATTATGGCAGGGCCATTGTGGCTAAGGAGCTGAACTCCCACATGACCAATCACAGTTCAAGTCCTGTACCTGGTGGCTTGAAAATCATTCTGGATGCATCTGTGCCTAAGATCCTGAGAGGTGAATGGAGGAGAAGGGATTATGGCATGGTCATCCCAAGGGGAATGATTTCTCAGTTTCTCTCTCTCTCTGTGTCTCTCTGCCAAGTGCCTGTGCTCAATGAGGGAAAAAAGGTATTATGAGAAGCTAGGATCCTCAGCATGGCTCAAGTTTTGGGTCCACACTCAACTTTAGGTTGGAGGGAGAGGAGAGAAGATAGTATCGTCAGGTTGAACCTTGATCCAGAAAGTTTTGAAAGCCACACTAAGAAGTTTAGAAAGCCTTCAGAGAGCTACACATAGAATGCCTTGTGATTTTGTCAGAAAATGTCTGGCAGTTATCTGTTGAATAGAGCAAAGAGAAGAACTTTGATCATGATGTAGATGAGAGGTAATAGGCTTCTGGATCAGGGTGATGATTAGGGGAGTGAGGATGAGTGCCATATGGGATAACTGAAGTTGTTGCTGTCTCTTCTTGTGATGACTTGGACAGGTAAAGTTAGGAGGAAGAAGAAGGTTTGACTGGTAAGCTTCAAACTGAGTCAGTGAAAGAAGGTAGCATTAGACAGGCATGGGTAAGTCTCAGTAAAGTGAATCAGAAAAGCAAGTGGTTGGCTAACTCTCTCTTTTTTTTTTCTTTTTTCTTTTTTTGGAGAGTGCGTTTGCCAGACAGACAGAGAGAGACATAGAGACAGAAAGTGAGAAATCACCCCCCAGGGGGGATGGTCACGCCGCAATCCCTTCTCCTCCATTCTCCTCTTGGGATCTTGGGCACGCACGCACACATGCCCGGCGTGAGTTTTAAGCCACCGGGTCCGGGACATGAACCGTGGTCGACCACGTGGGAGTCCAGCGACATAGCCATTACACTAACTGCTGGTTCCCGCTAACTCTCTTAAGAGAGTGCTGTGTATGGTATTGTCTGATTTAGCAGATAAAAAACAGGATCCAATTAAATCTGAATTTCAGAAAACCATCAAATAAATTTTTACTACATGTAAGTATGAACTATGCCTATGGAATGTACTTATACCAAAATGTATTCTTTGTTCATCTGAAATTCAAATTTAACTGGGCCTCCTGTATTTTTCCCTGCATCTCTAACCGAGTAACTGTCACCACTGTCTTTAGTTCACTCCCTGACATTGAAGTAGTCATGCCTCTTTCTGGGAAGGCAGTGTAGAACAGCAGTTGTAAACTGCATGTCCCTGGTATTAGACCAGCTGAATGCAAATCCAGTATCTACTGATTATTAGTTGTCTGACCTTGGAAAAGTGACTTAGCCTCCTGAAAACTCATCTAAGAAGTGGGAAGAATGACTTCTGTCTTGACCACCTACTAAGGTGATTGTGGGGTACAGATGAGGCAACAGTGTGTGGTAGTGCTTTGAAACCCATGGGGCATTGTGAGACACTGTAATGATCCTTGAAGAAGATGAATACATTGGCCTCATTAAGAAACCTGCTGGCTGGTGTGGGATTTGGGGCTCTAATTAATTCTAAATATCAAATACTAAGCTGTAGCTTTTTCTTTCTTCTTTCTGGAAGTTGTGGAGAAAGGAGGGAAGAAAACAGGCAGGAACTGTCTGCGCACCCCCACTTCTGGGATTTCATGATGTCCTAAGGAGATATATTCTCCAAACAGCTTGCACTTAATTTTTCTGAAGCCATTATGCACCCAAGACCAGAGGTCTGGGTCCTGCCAGGCATGTGTGTAACTGTCACATTGGCATTTCCCAAACCCATTTCTTCTCAGCATCTGCTGAGTGCTTACTGAGGAAGAGTAGGGAGACTGAGTTCTGAGCACATCTCTCTGAAGGAGCAGGGCCTCTTATGCAGGCAAGGCTGTCATATAACACAGTGACAAGGCAGGTACTGGAATCGATCACAGCCTGGCATTTGAGTAGAATTCTAGGTAAAGGGCGCATTTATCAGAAAACAAATAGAGGTGTGGCAGGTATCAGTACAGAAAGCATGTGTGTAATTGTGATTTTTCTCAAAAGCTTGACAATCAAGTCAAGGCAATGTGAGTGACAGAGAGAAGGCAAATTATTAAAATTCAAATCCTTTTTATTTCTTGCAATGTGCAGCAGCCATGGTAAAAACCAGCTACAAAACAATGTCACAAACACAGAACGCCTCCACAGCCAGTAGGCAGATGCAAAAATTCTCCAGTAAAAATGCTCTGAGTCCAAACCAGCTGAAACAGCAGTGGAACTGTATTTTAAGAAAAGGTCTATTTGTTTCTTTCAGAGAATCCGTGATTTCTTCTGTTGGTGGTGTTGTATCTGTTCCTGTTCTTCACATTTCTTTTGAGGTCTGTTGGTCTCTTATGTACTGAATTATATCACCTTCCAAATTCTTATGTTGATGTCCTAACCTCTGTACCTTGGGTTATGACTATATTTGTAGACAGGTCCTTTAAAGTGGTAAAACAAAGTCATTTGGGTGGGTCTTAATCCAATCTGACCAGTGTTCTCATAAGAAAAGGAAATTAAGACATACAGAGAAAAGACCACATGAGAAAATAGTGAGAAGGTAACCATCTACAACCCAAGGAAGAGAGGTCTCAGAAGAATCTAACCCTGCCAACAACTGTCAGATTTGTTGCCTTCTAAGTGGCAGCCTGAGATAATTATGACAGTATCATAGGCAGTCAGAAGCATCTCTGCCGGGCTCTTTCTAGAAGAGTCAGTTTAGCATACCATTTTTTAGGACTTAGAGAGCTATGCAATTCAAACCTTTGCACTCATGCCAAGTGGCATCTAAACCCATTGGGATAAAGACAGGACATTGGGACCAGCAGTTAGCGTAATGGCTATGTCCCTGGACTCCCACGTAGTTGACTGCGGTTCGCATCCTGGACCTGGTGGCTTAAACTCATGCCGGGCACATGTGTGTGCATGCACAAGATCCCAAGAAGAGAATGGAGAATGGAGGAGAAGGGATTTCGGCTCCCCCCAGGGGGTGATTTCTCGCTGGCAAGCGCATGCGCCCTGTAGCTAAAACAAACAAACAAACAAACAAACAAACAAAAAACAAAAAAACAAAAAAACAAAAAAAAACAAAAAACAAAAAAACAAAAAAACAAACAAACAGAAACTCTCCAAAAAAGAAGAAAAAAAGAAAGACAGGACATTGTCCTGGAATTATAACTGTATTGAGAAATTTCCAGGGAAACAGTTTAAATTTAAACATCCATAATATATTTTGGAGTAGAATGCAAAATTTCACATGAATATTTAAGATGAAGCAAGTTACTTAAAACAAATCTGCTTGCTTTTGCACAGGAAAACATCATAAGCCCGATAGGCAATGGGAAGGTAAGAATTTTGATAAGAGAATCTGACCTGGGTTGTTTATGTCCTTCAATTCTTTAGATATCTACTTGCTTCTTACAGTTAACCAAGACACCATTGTTTTAAAACCTCAACTCTAATCAGGATCAGGGATGGTTAAAGTAGGCCTGACAGTGGGGAGAGGAAACAAGCAGAATATTTTGGGTTTTATTTATTTATTTGATTTGATTTCTTCTTTTTTAGTTTTAGAAAACAGAAATTAAAGATTGTTTTTTTCAACAGAGAACTTTACATTCCATTGTCTGTTAAACGTTTCTTCCCTTTTCCCCTCCTATTCAACTTCTACACCCACTCTCTACCACCTACTCTGCACCCTTTCAGTCTCTGGTATCTATCCTTATTCTCTCTACTATCATATCTTCATATCTTTGAATTTCTGCCATCAAGTGCAGACATTCAGTACATATTAGATGGAGATATACAGTGTGTATCTTTCAAAGTCTTGTTCACTTCACTTAAAATTATTCCTCTGTATTCATCCACTTTGAATCAAATGATAGGGTCTCATTGTTTCTTATGTCAGAGTGATATCCTATAGTCTATATGTGCCACAGTTTTTCAACCCAGTCATCGATTTTTGGATACTTAGGTTGATTCCATGTCTTAGCAATTGTGAATAATGCTGCAATAAACATGGATGTCCAATTGTCTTCCCGGCTGAGTGTTTTCCTATCCTTTGGGTAAATACCAAAGTGTGGGATTACTGGGTCAAATAGTAGTTCTATTTTAAGGTTTTTGAGGAAGCTCCATATTATTATTCACAGAGGTTTTATAATTTACATCCCCACCAACAGTATAAGGGGCTCACTTTTCACCATAGTCTTTTTTGTGCATTGGCTCAATCAAGTACATCAACATACATGTTCTCAGCAAATAATTTTCCAATTCTTATGTCCTGCATACCTTGTCTTTTGTTTTGCCATCCTTGATTCCCCATCCCCCACCCTCTGCTATGTCCCATCCTCCTCCCCCATTGTCCCTGGCATCCATGGCTGCCCTCCATGCCTTCACCCCCCCCATTCAATTGTTCTGCCAATGAACTTAATTAGTCTAAATATATC
>NW_006209177.1:3025990-3026367 GCF_000334495.1 Tupaia belangeri chinensis | reverse complement strand
GCCCCGCCAGGCCTTCCCCCCCCCCATTCAATTGTTCTGCAAATGAACTTAATTAGTCTAAATATATCCAATAGCTAGCACAGCTGACACATACCTATACATGAACCCGTCTGACTTTAGGCATAAACCTCAATGAGTAGAATGAACATACTATAAAGTAGTACCCAGCTGTGCCCACACAGCTCACTGCAGTCATCAAATAGGCATTTTTTCTTTACAAAGTGATACGAACAGTTTCACCGTTTTTTTTTTGCCTCCTGCAACTTTTTTTTTTTTTATATTACCTAATATTCATTCCCTGAGCATCATCACAACATACTAAATGTGGTTTCCCATCTAGGATAAACTGCATAGTGGCTTAATCAAGCATGTTATCA
>NW_006209177.1:3023439-3024803 GCF_000334495.1 Tupaia belangeri chinensis | reverse complement strand
TAGTCTTGACAGTACTTGTTTGTTAGTTTGTTTATCCAAGAAATTCTAACTGGTGCTAAATGGTATCTCATTGTGGTTTTAATTTGCATTTCTTTTATGACAAGAGACTTTGGACATTTTTTCAAATGCCTTTGGCCATTTGTAAGTCTTCCTATTCAGTTTATTTGCCAGTTGCTATATGCTGAAGACTGCAATATCACTAGATGGAAAAGACTTGGATCTCTGGATCATCACATGGAAAATGGCCACCAAATCAGACTGCCTAATTCTCTAATCCACATTAGATTTTGAGAATAAATATTTATCATTTTAAGCCACTGAGCTTTGAGGGTTATATGCCACAGTAGTTAGTGCTACCTATCCTGACCGATACATGAACAGAGTTAACTTGCTGATTCATCAAATAATCATTGAATATTCACTCTATTCCAAGCATTGTTCTCAGTGCTTAGGATATAGTGATGAGCAAATCAAATAAGGTCCTTATACTCAGGTAACTTTCAGTTTGGTAAGGGAAGTGTACATTAAGCAAATGATTCTACAAATAAAAATAACATTGCAACATTGGTGAGTGCTAAGCGAGAAAGTTACATGGTGCTGTGAGAATGTATGGCAATGACAACTGAGTTGAGATCTGAAGGATGTGTAGGCATTGGCTAGGTAATGAGGGGGGAGGGAAAGAACATTCCAAGCAGGAAAAAAATAGTCTGTGCATCAAAGTACAAGAAGGCCAGGGGTTTGATTCTTTGGTAACTTTTTAGCCATAATCCCCTGCTCATTAGTAGGAAACTTGCTCATTCTCTTCTTTTAATAGCATCCTTTCTTCATCATTAGGACCAACCTGCAGGAATGACTTCACATACATTTCTTATTTAATGGAGATTCAAAGACAGAAACAAACCCAAATGTTAGAGAGAACTATCTGTAGGTATCCCTCTGCATAATTGGGGCTCCATTTTAAGGATAAAATGGAGCTTCTCACTGGGGTTATTGTAGCTTATCATACCAGAGCCTTCTCAAGGGTTATTGACACTAAAAGCCTCAACAATATGCCACAATCTGTTTGGGGACCTCTTAATCCGTGGAATATTGACATCATGGACCATAATGACTTCTTCTGAGAGGGAATAAAATAACTGCACAATATTGCTGTAGCACAATAAAAATGGAAGTTGTAAACTTGACAGTGTGAATTAGTTTATTTTCTTTTTTATACAACAGATGTTGTTTGACCTAGAAGAAGGAATAATATTATAGAAATTGTGATCAGTCTGAAGGAAAAGATAAAGATGTCTAAAAATAAAATACAAATAGCAGCTGCTTGAATTGTCTTTCTAATATATCAGAGCTGACAGCCTTTCTTT
>NW_006209177.1:3014738-3023235 GCF_000334495.1 Tupaia belangeri chinensis | reverse complement strand
TTTCCCTAAACTGATTTGGAATTTTCAAGGAGGCATTTGGATGGGAAGATTGTTTCAGGAGGACACCCGCCACGTGTGGTACCAGGAATCCTACAATCGCAGGACGTTTCTGTGGGTCTGGCATTAAATCCTGGGACCAAAAGTGATGTCAGAGTCGTGGATCAGGGGCTCTGAAGCCAGAATATTTTTGCATGCCATGCCCTGGCTTGCTCTGCCTTTCTTGCTTCCTGCCAACTGCTTTTGAAGACATGCCAACACGCATATTTTTGCACATGGTCTTCATTCTCAACAACAATCTTATTTTTCTTTAGTAGATCATCTTAGTAAAAACTGTAGAGGCAGGAAATATAATTATAAAACTGTCCAAAGGATTGAGAGCAGAAAATAGCACTGGGTGAATGGTATGTACTACTGAAGTACATGGTTCCAGTTCATGGTTTTCCTCACTTGAATCTTGCCATTAGTTACAAAATGATGTCTATTCTTATGTCATGTGCCAGGCACTATGCTAAGTACTTTAACCTTCATTATATTTTAGGTCTTGTGAATTAAAGATGGAAGCAAAACCATTGATACTCCTCACATCAAGGAGAATCTATGTCCCCCTCCACCTCTCCCTGAATGCAGACAGGATCTTCGGCTGTTTTGATTGTAGAATATGATGAAGTGATGCTGTGCCAATTTTCTGAATCATGAACTGCCTCTCTGGGAGTACTGAACTTCCGTGTAAAAAGTCTGACTACCCTGCAGCCATTCATGAGCATTCTGGTTGGTAATATCATCTGAGTGAGAAACTTCTAGCCATCCACATCAAGGCATCAGACACGTAGCTGAAGTCATCCTAAATTTTACAGATCAGTCCATTCATCAACTACGATTATGTTGACTTAAACAACACAGAAGCTGTATGTTGGGATTTAGAGTTTAGATCCTCTTCCTTATCCTGTGGGAGCTAACTATTCCTAAGGACATAGTTTTTGACTCCCTCAAGCTTCTGCTAGCTGGATCCTTCTCAATGGTTACTCAGACTACATATTCCCTGGAATCAAAGATGGCCTGTTCTTTGAATCCGTGCTGCTAATCTTTGCTTCTTTGGACCTCTTGGCAGCAGCAATAACTACACACATATGAACTTGCTTTCCTTTTTACCACTGTGCCTCCAGTATCTCACACTCTAGGGAATGGAGATACCTATTCCTGTTTCATTTACCATATGTGCTGTTAAATGTAGCTCCTAAAATACCTCTTTAATCTGTTGACTTTTCTCTATTCCCACTGTTTCCATCTAAGTTAAGGCCACCATCATCTCTTACTTGTACTAGTTCAACCAACTCCTGTATGGACAGTCTCTCTTCCTTTGATCCATTGTCCGTTCTGCAACCAGAGAACGAGTTCCAGAGTGGAAATCTAACCAGCTCATTCTCTTGATTGAAACCTTTCAAAAGCTCCTGCAATAATTCAAACTTCTCAACATGCTCTCACAATCAGGCTCCTGCCTGTTTCTCCAGTCTCATCTTATTTCTTTTCTGTCAACCTGACTAAACTGGGCTCTCCAACCAGAATAAGCTTCTAGGTTTGTTTAAAATGTCCCATTCTTACTTATTTCTGAGTCTTTGATCACATACTTCCCTTGGCCTGTGTAGGGTTTTCCAGTTTCCTCAGCTTTTTCTCTTGTTCTGAGAAACACAGAGTACCTTGCTCTGTGACTTGACTATTTGCATATTTTTTTCCTGCATGCTTGAACCCAAGTTGGGGCTTTGACTATCCCCAGTTACTGATACACTTATTTAGGTTGTTCAGTAAAACACTAAAAGATCAAACATATTGTTGCAAAAATAGAAATCAGCCCCTACCTTGAGCCAAATTCCTTAAACCTACATATAAATTCCATACCCCAGTATCTTGTTATGGACAAACCTGAGTAGAACATTTTTGTTTTCTCACTGTTGCAATGATTGCTGCAGCAACTCTGTAAGTAACTTTCCCTAATACATGCTTTGGACTGATCACCTTGTCCTTCAGTGCTTTTTTCTTTGGATTATTGACCAGCTCCGATTTGGGGTAGTTTGGGACAAAGTCTTGTGGGAACTCCCCTGACACTATTTTTGTAATTACTCCAGCTGCTGATTCAGCCTAGTGGAAACAGCCTGCATCACACTGAGTACTACTAATTTCTCTGATCTTATCTTAAATTCCACTTCACCCAGGAAGCCTTCCACCACTCCCCAAGACTAGGTGTTTGCTCTTTGTGTAGGCACAGGATCTGTGACTACCTCTATCACCATGCTGTTCATAATTAATTTTCATTGGTTTTAGTTTTCTGTCTCCCTGTTACCTTGTGGTTTGCTTGAGGGCCAAGGCCACATCTTATTCCATGCTGTATTCATAGTTCTTTACCGCAAAACACAAGGCAAGGTCTCTTCCTTCAAGGAGATGACAGGGTTACCTGCCACTGTGGACACAGCAAATATTGTTACATAAATGGTGAAATGACAAATGGAAAGCAAGTTTAAGGCTTGACAATTGTATTCTTCACTCCTGCCTGAGGCTGATGTCCTAGTGCTTCTTTTTTCTTTCTATAGATGATAAGGCCACTCTTTAGGAAGGCTCTGTATTGCAGAAATTAGGAGATCTGGTTGCCCTGATGTTAGTGGAAGGTGCAGAAATCATTTAGAAAGTGTGTCATTTTAGGCTTATATTTCCACCAAAAAGCACTGATAAGCAGCCTGCTCTCTGAAATATTTGACATCGAAAGAGATTGGCAAGGAGTTTTTAGATGCCAGAGCAGATGAAATTCATACTGCTGCAGAACAGATACCATCCATTTTTATTTTATACAAATGTGCTGAACTCCATTCTTTCTCCAGGCTGTCTTGTCACAAGGGGATTCATGATATTCACTGGCCATTTATTTGTCTTTGGCCTCACTGTTCACAGAGGGAGTCACGTCCAGTGGATTGATGGCATGATTGCTGTAAATGGCACTCTTTTCAAGTAATATAGGAGGCCTATGTATACTGTGATTCAGTTAAACTAGAGAGATGCAGCTTTGGTCTGAGAGGGAAGGAAGCATTGGAGATTGCTAAGCAAACCCCGGGTAATTCTGCAGCCTCCTGCTAGGCTAGAGGGATGGGATTGGGCTGGAGGACAACTTATTTGTTGAGTTCTGTCCACCTCAATGCCACAGGTATTACCTGAGTATCTATTATATGCCAACATGGCCAGAGGTGATGTTTCTGGTGAACTCCCTATTCTCAAGGGACAACTTGGTCTTACAATAAGCCTTTTCAACTCATTTCTCTTTATAAATGAGAAAGGCCTATTCCCTCTTCTCTTTACCTTTAGGGATCTGAAAACCAGCAAATTTTTCTAAGCATTCTACAATAATCATGGTAGGTTATGTAGGGTACCTGAAACCCAGAGAATGAGGTTTCTGTTGATGGAGAAGTGTCACTACCAGTTGCCTGGGAAACTATTAAGGGAATAGCAGTACACCCTTTCCATGGCTGCTGGACATCACATGCTTCATCTCTGCCAGGCAAGTTCACATCCAGGAGATCTGGCTTCCAGTGAGGTTCATCTAAGGACTCAGAATAGGTGTTGTGTCCCAGATAAAGAGCCTTGATGGCTTTTGTCTGTGTTTCTGAGTCTGAAGGGATACTCACAATTTTCAGGTGGAGTTATTTTTCTTAAAGACATTCTCCTGAAATTATGTAAGTTTAGACATAATAAAACTTGGATTTGCACCTGGCAGAATGGCTTGATTTTTTTTTTACATCTCTTTTTACTATATCGTATTTATTTTAACCCAAATGTATGTGTGTGTGTGTTTCAGGAAATTCATGACATAATTTTGCATAGAAAAATATGCCATGACTTTCCTGACAATCTAATATAAAATTTGCCAGAGGTGTGTGTACTTGTGTAAGAGATAGCCATAGAGAAGAAAAGTGAGAAAACAAACTGTATGTGGAATGGTCACACAACAATTCCTTCACCATTTCTCCATCCTTTTGGATTTCGGACACACATGCACATGTGTCTGGTGTGTTTCTTTCAAGCTCTTGGGTCTGGGACTTGGACTGCACAGTAGACTCTGTAGGATTCAGCCACCTTAACCACCATGCCACCAGCTGACCCCCAATTCTGTATATTTTTAATCTTTTAATTTCTTAAAGTTGAGTTCCAAGGTCAACCCGTATCAAATAAGGAAGCTGAATTTCCTGTTAATTCATTCTTTTGTTCATTAATTCTCAAATATTTGTGGGATCCCTTCCACAGACATAGAGGTGAAAAGAGGGTCAAAGTCACACTGAGGGATTTTACATTCTTGTGAGGGAGACTGACAATAACTAGTCATATAATAAATATAAAATTGCAATGACTACAAGTGCTTCAAACGAAAGGTTCATAGACTCGCAGCAGTTTATAAAGAAGGGGTTCGCTTGTTTTGGCCTGAGTCAAGAAAGACTTTCTAAGGAAATACTCTCTACTGAATCTTCTAGGCCTTTTCTCTGTAAAACCAGAGATGTTAGAACTGGTCCCAAAGCCAATTCCATTGAGACAAAGATCAGCTTTATAAAGAAATATCACTGTCCCTGGCAAACTAGGGGAATGACCACATAGCAAGAACATAAAACAACTTAGGGAGCAGCTGCATCTTATTTATGCATCCCTCATTTGACATTTCATGTGATAACAACTTGAAAAAAATATTTGGGAGTGCTTATTCCCTGTGTGAATGTGGGCCCATATGTGGTGCTCTCTTTCTGTTTCCACTGGTATCTATCTTCCTAAATCTCTTTTGTCTGATTAACAAGTTTCAACTTGACCTTACTATAGGAAATCACCTACGGAAGAAGAAGAAAGAAAAGAATATATATATATTTAAGTTTTTGCCATAGGGTATGTGCACTCAGTGGAGAGAAACAGAGAAAGACAGTGAGAGAGAAAGTGAGAAATCATCCCCTGAGGTGATGGCCATTCTGCAATCACTTCTCCTTCATTCTTCTCCTAGAATTTTGGCCATGCATATACAGGCACCCAGCGTGATTGTGAACCCACCTGGTCTGGGACTTGAATAGAGGTTAGCCACATAAGTGTCCAGCACCATAACCACTACATCACCTGCTGGTCCTGAAATGATCATTTTGAATTAAACAGACCTAGATTTAGATCAGAGTTATGCTGTTTACAAGTGTGACCTTGGGCAAGTTACTTAACTTTTCTGAGATTCAGTTTCCTCATGTATTTTCTAGGTATATAATACAATGATTTTTAGTAAGCTTACTGAGTTGCACAATCATCACTACAATTCTATTTTACAGTAGAACATTTTCTCATACATTGGCACTTACATTTCATCATACATTCCTCACCTACTGTTACAGGGTAAAATGAGATCTTTATAAAGACATATATTTCTGTGCCTGTAACACAGAAAGTGCTTGAAAATAGTATGGAAAGTGACCTCAGCAAAATGTCAGAATAAGAAACTCTAGAATTCTGCTTCTCCAGAAAATCAATGAACAAAAGAGATCAGCAAAAATGATTAGGATCAACTTTTTTGGAACTTTGAAAGTTAACCAAAGACTTGCAGCATTCCCTGGGGTTATTTATTCAAAAAACATGCAGCATGCAGCTGAATCTCAAGAACAGAAAATTTTATGATATTTTTATTTGCCCTAGTCCTATCTTCTACTAACTAGCTCAGCATTAGCTTTCAAAATAACAACCCACATTTCTGGTTCTAGAATGATCAGATCAGATCATGTGTGCAAAAAATATCAATTATCATTATTTAGCTCTCTGGTAACTCCCTGGAAACCCCACTTAGAAGCCTTCTTTTATTTTACTGAATTAGAACTCACCCAGTTCTCATATTACTACCAGGGGGTCACTTGCCAAAACATTTACGGGCAATTGCTAGCTGTTAGGGCAAACAATAGACTAAAAAGCTTTGTAAGAAAACCTGCAGAATGAGATGTACAAAACAATTTATAAAGTTTCAAAAATTGATATTATCCAATTTTAGAAATAGAAAGGAAAATGAATAGGGCCTCCGAGATCTGTAGACATCATCAAGTATACTAATATATGCACAATAGGAGTTCCAGAAGAAGAGAAAGATAAAAGAGCAAAAAATAATTAAAAGAACTATGAGGGGACTTCAAATGTTTGTGAAAGAAAGGAATTAAAAGTACAAGTTTAGGGGCCAGCAGGTGGCATAGTGGTTAAGGTATTGGACTCCTATGTACTCAATGCAGTTTGAGTATTGAACCCAGTGGCTTGAAACTCATGCCAAGTGCATGTGCGTGTGTGCTCCAGATCCCAAGAGAAGATTAGAGGAGAAGGGATTGTAGCATGATCATATCTCCTAAGGGGTGATTTCTCACTTTTGTCTCCATGTTTCTCTAGGTCTTTCTTGCTTGGGTACAAAAAAAAAAAATCTCTCCTCTCCCCTGTAAAAACATACAAGTTTATTTTGGTGTAAAAATATTTGAAATTTGGGACCAGCAGTTAGTGTAATGGCCATGTCGTTGGACTCCCATGTAGTCGACCGTGGTTCGAGTCCCAGACCCAGTGGCTTAAACTAATGCCAGGAGAGAGTGAGTGCAGGCCCAAGATCCCGAGAGGAGAATGGAGGGAAAGGGATTGTGGTGTGGCCATCCCCTCTGGGAGGTGATTTCTTGCTTTCTGTCTTTCTGTCTCTCTCTGTCTTTCTGGCGAGCACACATGCCCTATAGCTAAAAACCTCTCCAATAAATAAATAAATAAATAAATTTGAAATTCTTGTCTATTATTTTCAAAATACACATTTTCTATTAACTTTTTGAAACCCTCTTGTAGTATCAAAAAAGTGAAAAGACAACCCACAGAATGTAAGAAAACACATGTTGAGCATCCCTATTGCAAAAGTTTGAAATCTCAAATCTCAAATGCTCCAAAATTTGAAATTTGAGTGTTTATATGATGTGGAAGGCTGCGTACCAGTGAATATCACCCTTAGGTTTGGGGTTCTCAGCAAACAATTACACAATGCCAAAGGCCATGATTGGCTCCCCTTCAAAACCTCACCTTCAAAACCATACTCTGATTGGCCACTTCCCATAGCAAATTGGTGAGCTTAGAATCCCTCAGATTTGCTTTTCCAGCACCTCATGATTGGTCCACAAAAGCAATCAATCATAACCCAGCTTTTAAAATACTTCATTTAACCAATCACCACCCACCAATATGTATATAACCACAATCCCTGACCCACAATCTCTGGACGACCCTGAAGAGTTGTAACACTGCATCGTCTCCGGATGACCCTGAAGAGTTGTAACACTGCGTTGTCTCTGGATGACCCTGAAGAGTTGTAACAATGCGTCATCTCCATGTTGTAACACTGCGCCGTTCGTCCCATCTCTCACTCCTGCCCTCAGGAAACCTGTTCCACTGTCCTGCAGGTCAGGACACGTGGTGCCCGAACAGGGACCTGAGTACGAAGGATCCAGTGAAGAGCACCCGAGAAGAGGACAGCAGAGAATCGTCCTGAGAAAGGCCGCAGAGGAAAACAGAAGAGGACGGCAGAGAATTGTCCAGAAGGGGACGGCAGAGAATTGTCCAGAAGGGGGTGGCAGAGAATTGTCCCAGTAAGTAATAAAGATTGCTTACTATAAGTAATAAGGGTAATAATGGGACAAGAGCTTAGTCAGCATGAACTATTCGTTCAAGGGCTTATAAGAAGCCCTTGCCACTATGGTCAATCTAACCAAGGATTCTAAAATTGAAAAAGAACAGGGAGAGGATCTTATTTCCCTAGATAGTGAGGAAGAAGTTAAAAGCCCTGAAGGCGAGACAAAACCCAAAAAATCCAAAAAACTAAAAAAGAAGTGAATGGTTGCCCTTCAAAAAACGGCCACCACTCTATAACACTACTGCCTTAGCACCACCTCTTATTGACCCAAAACAAAAAATTAATGAAATAAAACAATTAAAAGAACAAATTCAATTAGAAAAAGAACACCGGGAACTAATATCACAATTAGAGAAACTAAAATCCAATACAAAGAAACAAAACTAGTTCAGGGATCACATATGACGTACAGACTTTGAGACATTCCCTGTTACGGAAACTACAGATCCCCAAGGACAAGTTTGGCGCTGTCACAGCAGGTTTGACTTTAAAATCGTAAAAGAAATTAAGGCAGCGGTCGCCCAATACGGAGCTACTGCTCCATATACCTTAGCTATAGTTGAAGCTATTGCCGAGGGCTGGCTCACACCGTCTGATTGGCAAGCATTAACCCAAGCTACACTTTCAGGAGGAGACTACCTGCTTTGAAAATCAGAATATGGGGAACCAGCAGTTAGTGTAATGGCTATGTCGCTGGACTCCCACGTAGTCGACTGCGGTTCGTGTCCCGGACACGGTGGCTTAAAACTCATGCCGGGCGCGTGTGCGTGCGTGCCCAAGATCCCGAGAGGAGAATGGAGGAGAAGGAATTGC
>NW_006209177.1:3014133-3014701 GCF_000334495.1 Tupaia belangeri chinensis | reverse complement strand
CAGACTTTATAAAACAACTGGCGTATGAAAATGCTAACGCTTCTTGTCAGGCAGCCATTAGACCACACAGAAAAAAGACAGACCTCACTGGGTACATACGTCTGTGTTCAGAGATTGGATCAGCATACCAACAGGGATTGGCCATGGCCACTGCCCTTCAAGGGTACACCATCCACCAATTCCTTGACTGCAATAATCGAAGTAATTGTTTTAAATGTGGTCGCCCAGGGCACACGGCAAAACAATGTAAAACAAAAAATATTAAAAATAAGAGACAGAATCTCAACCCCTTGAGTTATGTAGTAAGTGCCAGAGGGGACGTCATCCTGACAACGAGTGCAGGTCCAAAACAGATATCCATGGCAGACCACTCATTTACTCTCAGGGAAACGGGAACAGGGACCAGCCCCAGGCCCCCAGACCCAAACAAGTTTTTGGGGTGATGCAAACTGTTCCAACAAACAATCCATTTCAGACCTCTCCAGAGCAACTCCAGGAAGCGCAGGACTGGACCTCTGTTCCACCACCCACACAGTATTGACTCCTGAGATGGGGGTAACGGCCTTGC
>NW_006209177.1:3013669-3014052 GCF_000334495.1 Tupaia belangeri chinensis | reverse complement strand
TCTTGCCTGGAGTAATAGATAATGACTATGAGGGAGAAATAAAAATTATGGCTTCCTCTCCAAATTTAATCACAACTATTACAGCTGGAAAGCACATAGCTCAACTCTTACTCCTTCCACTGCTTTCCAGTCAAAATAACATCCAAACTTCCTCATGAGGTGAAAAAGGGTTTAGTTCTTCAGATGCTTATTGGGTCCAACAAATTTCCCCAAAGAGACCAATGCTTACTTTATGGTTAGACGGTAAACAGTTTTCTGGACTTGTTGACACCAGAGCCGATGTTACCATTCTCAGAAAAGACAACTGGCCCCAAACTTGGCCCCTAACACCAACTCTTACCCAACTAAAAGGCATTGGTCAAAGCCAGAATCCAGAAAGGAGC
>NW_006209177.1:3008069-3013464 GCF_000334495.1 Tupaia belangeri chinensis | reverse complement strand
AAACCTAAATTTAATAGGACAGGACTGGGAAATTTATCCTAACGTCCATTGATATTCTGGTACCCTTGCCATTCTTATCCCTGATATAGAGATTGTCAAGGGAGATGAATCATTCCCCGTCCCCTCCTTCGATCTTATCACAGGAAGATCCAAACCCGCTATACAATTTAGTCCCATTCTGGCCACCCTGAGTATCACCGTAGCTACAGCTGCCGGCTCCACTGCCTTGGGTTATTCTCTCCATCTACGCAAGTCACTGAGGGTCTTATCTCAGACCAACTAGATTCCCTGGCTGAGGTGGTTCTTCAAAATAGATGAGGTTTAAATCTCCTCCTGGCAGAACAGGGGGGTCTTTGTCTTGCTTCACAGGAACGCTGCTGCTTTTATGCCAACAAGTCCGGCATCGTTCATGACAAAATACATCAACTCCAAGAATCTCTCCAACAACGTAGAAAACAACTCGCTGATGGTCTGCATGGAACGGTCTCCTCCCTTTCCTGCTCTCCCTCCTTGGCCCATTCATTGGACTTTTAATTGTTTGCCCACTGGGACCTGTTATATTTAATAGGCTCATGTCATTCCTCAAACAACAAATTGACTCGCTTACTATGCGGCCTATCCAGGTTCGCTATACTACATTGGAGATGGAAGACCAACAACCCTATACTGGTCTTGCCTGAGGCGCTGAATCGGTTAGCCAAAGACAGGTAAGAGAGTCTGATGAACCCAATAACTGTTCAGTCCTTCCACCTAAGACAGGAAGCCCATCATAGCTATGGGACTCTCCAATGACGGGTAAGAATGGACGTATGGTTCCATAAACGACTCCAACCTAAGACAGGCACGATTCCCCCAGGTCTTTTCCTCATCTCTCAAATTAAAACAGAGAAGGGGTACATGTGTGAGGCTGCGCACCAGCAAATATCTCCCTTAGGTTTCAGTTTCTCAGCAAACAATTACACAATGCCAAAGGCCATGCATGATTGACTCCCCTTCAAAACCACGTCTTCAAAACCATACTCTGATTGGCCACATTCCATAGCAAATCATTGAGCTTAGAATCCCTCAGATTTGTATATCCGGCACCTCATGATTGGTCCACAAAAGCAACCAGTCATAACCCACCTTTTACAATCCTTCATTTAACCAATCACCACCCACCAACATGTATATAACCACGATCCCTGGCCCACAATCTCCGGATTACCCTGAAGAGTTGTAACACTGCGTTGTCTCTGGATGACCCTGAAGAATTGTAACACTGCGTCATCTCTGTGTTGTAACACTGTGCCGTTCATCCCGTCTCTCACTCCTTCCCTCAGGAAACCTGTTTGACTGTCCTGCAGGTCAGGACAATATGACACCATGAATGGAAAATTCCACTTAGCTTTCTGATTGTTTGATGGACACAAATTTTTTTCACGCACAAATTAAAAAAAAATTGTATACAATTATCTTTAGGGTATGTGTGTACATCTAAATGAAAGATAAATGAACTCTGTGTTTAGACTTGGGCCCAATCCCCAAGATATCTCATTACACATATGAAAATATTCTACAATCTGAAACTAGAAATACTTCTGGTCTCAAACATTTTGGGTAGGGATACTCAACCTGTATTTGTAAACCAATATTTGTTTAAAAAACAAACAAACTTATATCTGAAATATATAAAGAACATTTAGAAGTTAGCAATAAAAGACAAATAATCAAAGTAATAAATAAGTAAAGGATTATTCATGATAGCCTAAAAGTGGAAACTATTCAAATGTTCATACATCAGAAATTATACTACAAGAAAAAGAAATGAAATACTGATACATGCCACACATGGAGGGATTTTGAAAACATTATGCAAATGAAAGAAGTTATCATAAAGGTCTGCATATTGCAGGATTCCATTTGTATGAAATATCCACAGTAAAGCAAACACATAGAGACAAAAGGTAGATTAGTGGTTGCCAGGGGTTGAAGGTGTGTGGAAAGCTAGGTGAATGGGAGGTAACTGTTCATAGGTACAGGTTTTGGGGGATAAGGGGTGGTAATGAAATGTTTTGGAATCAAATGGTGGTGGCTGCATAACACTATGAACATACTTAAAGCATTGAATTGCATATTTTAAAATGATGAATTTTATGTTGTATGAATTTTTGTAGTCTTTATTTTTAAAGAAGTTTTATGTTCACAGAAATTGAGGAGAAAGTGCAGGAATTTCTCATGTACCCCTGACCTCACCCTCATACCCTATCTCATATTAACTTCCCACACCAGAATGATACATTTTTTTATATTGATGAACTTCCACTGACACATCACAATTACCTAAAGTCCATAGTTTACATTATTGTTCACTCTTGGTGCTGGATACACCATGTGCTTAGGCAAATATGTAATGACATGTACCCATCGTTATAGTATATAGAATAATTTTGCTGCCCTAAAAATCTTCTGTGTTCCATTCTCCCCCAGTCCATAGCAACCACCAATCCTTTTACTGTCTCCATAGTTTTGAATTTTCCAGACTATCATATACTTGGACTCAGACAGTATGTAGCCTTTTTAGAGTGACTTCCTTTCCCTAAGTTATATGAATTTTATCTGAATAAAAAGTTGCAAAAAGGAAAAGCTGGGAGTGTAGTTATAGTTTTAGTGGTATTGGTGGTAGCTATTATTACTATTATTAAATTTTGATAGAAGACATGTGCACTTGCTGGAGAAAGATGAGATGGAGAGAGAGAGAGAGAGAGAGAGGAAGAAAGAAAATGAGATAGTATCCCCTTCCATGGGAAATGGTCATGCTTCAATCTCTTCTACTCCATTTCTCCCTCTTCCTCCATTTCTCCTTTATTTTGGAATTTTGGGCACATAGACATGTACCTGACATGCTTTCAAAGCCACCTGGTTTGGGATTCAAAGTGTGTAGTTGGCCATGTGGGATCCAGCTGCCTTAGCCACCATGCTACATGCTGGCCTGGTGGTGGTTATTATTAATAACGCTCCTAGAAATCATTTCTTCATTCAACATTTATTGACTGAACATAATATGCATGGAAAAATGCATATAAATAGAAATAAGGTAAGATACCTCAGGCACTTATGGTTCAGTAGGAGAGACAGATATGTAAACAAAAATTAAAATATTTAGTCATCCAGCAAATATTTTCGGTGGCTGTTAATAATGGCCAAGAACATAGAATGTGTCATGTGTGTGATAGGGATGTGTATAGAGTGTCACAGGAGCAAAGTGGGAGGAGGCACAACACCAGGCTGATAGGAAGTGCTCAGTAAATATCTTCCTACACTTTTTGCTTTTGTTCTCCTCTGTCTCTCGTGTCCTCCAGCAGTCTAGTCTTCTGCACTTTGACCATGGTATAGCCTTTCCCCTCCTTACTAAGAAGTACAAAAGACTAGTGTTTCCTTTAAGGAACTTGACAGTTTTTTGAAGGCCAGCCTAGAGGAGTGCCTGATCAGCAGAAATGGTCTTAAACTGGCTCCTGGGGCCTACATTGAGGGGAAGGTAGATAGCAAGCACTTTGTCTTCTGTTTGGCCTATTAATCCATTAGCATTATTCTATTCTACTTTGATCAATTTTCTCTGGTGGTGGGCTCAGTCCGGGACATGGCACTCTGGAAATGTTAAGGATATATTGAAGTATGTCTGGAGCAGAGGGTTCAGGAAAGAGGGAGTGCATGATGCCATAATCTAACAAAGAAGATAGAAGTATTTTAGATTGTTTTAGGTGGAAACGAGAAGGCTCAGTGAGACTTGTATGCTCTTCACTGATTGATCTCTTCTCAGTGGGAACAGAGAACAGCTCTAAGTGGTTAGTCAGGCCCACAACATTCATGCAAGAAGTCCCACAGGGCAGCAGAAGGAACAGATGCGATGTGCAGTTCTGGTGGACAGAGCTAAAGAGTAAGAAACCAAAGGGTTGTTCTGAAAAGACAAGGCCAAGGTCAAGGAAGAAAGCAAGTCTGAAACATGGCAATGAGGTTTATTTAGGTTGAGGGAAAGAAGGGGAAAAGGAGCCAAAATTCAAAGCCAAAAAGGGGGAAAAGCAGGTGAAGTGAGAGAAAGATTAGTGAGTGTGAGAAGCAAAGTGACCAAGCCTGTGTAACCTGGGAAGAACTGCTTGTATGTGAATTTTGACTCTGCCACTTATTAGCTTAATAACTTTGGTCAAGTTAATTTCCTGTGCTTCAGCTTCCCTACCTATAAAATAGGGATAGTAATAGTACCTATGCAATAGCGTTGTAAATACTAAATAATTATACATAAAACATAAAGCATTCAATATCTGGCAATATATGTTAAATATTATCACAGCTAACATTTTTTTAAGTTTTTTTTTTTTGTTTTTTTTTTTTTTTTTTTTTTTTTTTTTTTTTTTTTTTTGCTATAGGGCATGTATGCTTGCCAGAGAGACAGAAAGACAGAAAGCAAGAAATCACCACCCACCCCACCCCCAACCCCTGCCCAGGGGGGATAGCCATGCCACAATCCCCTCTTCTCCATTCTCTTCTTGGGATCTTGGGCACTCATGCAAATGTGCCTGGCATGAGTTTTAAACTGCCCAGTCTGGGACTTGAACCTCAGCCAACTACGTGGGAGTCCATCAATGTAACCATTACACCATCTGCTGGTCTCCACAGCTAACATTTCTAATCGACAAGTGAAAATACATATATATATAGTGTTCAAAAAGATGTTTTTATACACACACACACACACACACACACACACACACACACTCACAGTGGCATGGCTAAATCAAGCTACTTAACATATGCATTACCTCACATATATATCATTATTTGAAATCAGGTAATGTGATATCTCTGGCTTTGTTCTTCTAGCTCAATTGCTTTGGCTATTTGCAACCCATGGTGAGTCCATACCACTTCTAGCTCAATTGCTTTGGCTATTTGCAACCCATGGTGAGTCCATACAAAATTTTTTTTTTAATTTTTATTTTCTACCTTAATTCACTATACACCATCACAACCCACCAATAAATTTTCCATCCAAAATACACTGTGTACTGGTTCAATCAAGCACATCAACATACATGCTCTCAGCAAGTAATTTTCCAATTCTTACATCCTGCATACCTTGCCCTTTGTCTGGCCATCCCTGATTCCCCATCCCCCACCCTCTGCCATGTCCCATCTTCCTCCTCCATTGTCCCTGGCATCCATGATTGCCCTCCATGCCTTCCGCCCCCTCCCATTCAATTGTTCTGCCAATGAACTCAATTGGTCTAAATATATCCAATAGGTAGCACAGCTGACACATACCTATACATGTACCCAAATCTGACCCCAGGCATAAACCCCAGTGAGTAGAATGAACATACTATAAAGTAGTACCCAGCTGTGCCCATACAGCTCGCTG
>NW_006209177.1:2993724-3006890 GCF_000334495.1 Tupaia belangeri chinensis | reverse complement strand
GACCAGAGAGAGAGAGAGAGAGAGAGAGAGAGTAAGCTGCTTGAGTTCTTTGTATGTTCTGGCTATTGGTCCTTTATCAAAGCACAGTTTGCAATATATTCTCCCATTCTGAGTGTTGTCTCCTCACTCTTTGTTTCTTTCACTGTGCAGAACCTTTTTAGACAGATGTTGCCCCACTTGTCTATTTGTAGAATTATTGCTTGTGCTTTGGGGGTCTTATTAAATTTTTTTGCCTGTTCTGATATCTCCAAGAGTTTCCCCTGTGTTTTCTGCCAGTAGTTTTATATTATATTTTGAGGCTTTATGTTTAGATCCTTGATCAGATTGAGTTGATTTTTGTCAATGGTGAGAGATAGGGGTCCATTTTCATATTTCTGCAGGTAGAAATTCAGTTTTTCTGGCACCATTTGCTGAAGAGATTGTTTTTTCCCTGCTGAATATCAGTTGAGTTTTCAGGCCTGGAGGAGTACTGAGCTTGTTCTGTAAGCTTCCCTAAGGACACCATTCTGAGTCTGTGATTTGAAGGAAAAAGTTCATCCCCTGACCACTTATCACCATGCATTGTGAACTTATGTCATAACTCGGAGCTTAAATATCTGGAGTAAAGGAAGGAGAAATGTACCTTACATGGATATATGACTTGTGGGACTGACTTCAAAGAGAGCATGGTGGTGACACCTAACTTCAAATTTCTTTTCTTATTCTCCAAGATTTCATATAATAGAGATTTCTTTAGAAAGCCAAGTCCCTTCCAGAATACAAATTTATTTTAACCTAGTTTCTCTAGACTACAAAGCTTATAAATGAAATTAGAGTGACAGCAGGGACCATGATTACTAAGTGTAAATGTCTCTAATTATAGTGGGAGTGTCTATAACTATAATTGATCCAGAGGAATACTCATACTTCTCAATCATGTTGCACATTGGAAACACCTGGAAAGTTTTTACTAAATGAATGCATGTCCATACCTCCAGAGATTTGGAATTAACTGTTCTGGTGTGGATTCTGACCATGGATACGTTTTAAAAGCCTCCCAGGCAATTCTAATGTGCAGTCAGTGTTGAGAACTCTCAAGCTAAAGATACTGGCAAAGCAAGAGTAGTTGACCTACACCAAGTTGACAAATAACCTCAGAGCATCTGCAGTTTCCATTTTCTTCAATTTACCACTCTTATTATGTGACATGCAGGACAGTGTTCCAGAGCAGTGACAAAGTCAGACTGGATGTCTGGGCAGACAGAAACCACCAAGTTTTACACATAAATTTCTGATCACAGATTGCATGTGAAGATGTGGGATTTCCATTGGCAATATCTGCAACAGAGAGCATGAGCCTTCATAGTTGCTTCCATGGAGACAGTGGTTTGCAGGATTAGCCGAGTGGGTAAATAATGAATTTGTAATGTTAATTTGCAAAAGGATTTGTTTTGCTGAATTTGTTTATTTTATGTGATCTGACATAAGAATATTTGAATGTGATTATAACAGACAAGACTAGAACCAGAGCCTATTTTAATTTATTAGGCATATAATTGGTTGCGATGATGAACTGAAGATTGATTGGCTGATATGGGATAATATGCCCATATCTGATTGCCACAATCTCCACAAATGTTGAAGGGATATATGTGTGTAATCATCAGCTACCAACCTTATAAACATGAGCAAATGGACAACCACTTCATTCTGGCCTCAAAACTACAAAAGCATAAAATATATCAACTTCCTAAGCCAAGAAAAAACAACCCATGATTTGCCAAGATTCATAAAATTGAAACTCTGTGACTTCTATAAAATTATGCTAAGGATTTGGCTGACATCATCAGAACGTGAGATGATGGAAAAGTCATCTGAAAAGTTTCACTGGCAGCTCTTTACAAAATGTTTGCAATATGGTTGAATGTGCCTCGTCAACTGAACACAAATTTCCCGATCATGGAGGCTGATGAACAAATGAAAGTCCCCTCAACCATCTCACCATCTCACTAAGAGCTGAGCTCCTTAAGATTTGGAATTGCCTAAAGAAAGGCTACTTCTATGATGGTCTTATCCATTAGGTTGCATGTTTTACACAGCAATTTTAATTTGGGGGAGCTGTAATAGTGCTTAATCTTACAGAACATGTGTTGAAAGAGTCATTATTTATGAGTAGGTGGAGGTGTGTGAATACCAAAGGTCCTGTCCTACATCGTATTTTGCCATCTGCTCACTTGTGTCTCCACATGTGAAATTGGAAATCAAGACTCATCCATCCAGCAACTTTTAAGAACTGCCTACTATGTGCCAGGTGTTGGGGATTCAAAGGTAAATGTGATATGGCTGTTTCCTTTGAGAAGCTCATAATCCAACAGTAAATACAGAGATATAAATTGATGTAACAGAATAGGAATCTAAAATTCAACACACCCATATAGTGTTCTCTACCACTATTGTTTTGCCTTTTGAAAACTGTCATGTAAATGAATGAAAGAGTATAGAGACTAAGACTGTCCTCTTTGATTCAATACAATACTTTTGAGATTCATTCAAATTGGTATCTGTTGATTCATCTTATTGCTCAATAATATTCTACTGTGTGTACATATCAATGTTTGTGTATCCGATCACCTGTTGAGGGACATTTGTGTTGTTTCTAGTTTGGTGCTTTTATAAATAAAGTTGCTGTGAGTGTGTGCATGTGTGAACATAACTTTTAATTTCTCTGTAAAATATATGAAGAACTTATAACTAGCATTATACTGAATGGGGAAAAGCTAAAACCTTTTCCACTAAAAACTGGTACTAGACAAAGCTTCCCACTTTCTCCACTTCTTTTCAATATAGTGCTGAAAGTCTTAGCCAATGTAATCAGAGACTAGAATAATCTAAAAGGCATTCAAATAGGCAAAGAAGGGTTGAAAATATCTTTATTTGCAGATGACATGATGGTATACTTAGAAGATCCAAAGGTTTCCATGAAAAACCTTCTGAAAGTAATAAATGTATACAGTAAAGTGACAGGATACAAAATCAACATCCAAAAATCTGTAGCATTTCTATATACAAACAACAAATTGAACAACATAGATCTGAAGAGAAGAATCCCTTCTGCTATATCCACAAAATGTATAAGATACCTAGGCATAAACCTAACTAAGGAAGTCAAAGACTTTTACAAAGAAAACTATGAAAATCCTTAAAAAGAAACTGAAAATGGCACAAAAAAAGTGGAAGGACATCCTATGTTCCTGGTTTGGAAGAACTAATATTATAAAAATGGCAATTCTACCCAAATCAATCTACATATTTAACACAATTCCAATCAAAATACCAGAGACATTCTTCACAGATCTAGAAAAGAGAATCATTGAATTTGTCTGGAATCATAAAAGACCCATATTGCCAAAGTAATCCTGTGCAAGCAAAGTGGAGTGGGAAGCATCTCACTCCCTGACCCAAAAATATACTATAAAGTGGTAATAATCAAAGAAACATGGTATTGCATAAAAACAGACAGATGGGCCAATGGAATAGAATTGAGACCCCAGAAATAAACCCCAAAACTTAAAACCAACTGATATTTGACAAATGATACCAGTCAATCAATCCAGTGGGAAAAGTAAAACCTCTTTAACAAATGGTGCTGGAAAAACTGGGTATCCACCTGCAGAAAGATGAAACTGGATCCTGATCTTTAACCATTAACAAAAAACAACTCAAAATGGATCAAAGATTTGAACCTAAGACCTCAGACTATAAAACTGCTGGTGAAAAACACTGAGAAAACTGGGAGACTTTGGGGTAGGCAAAGAATTCTTAATAAGACTCCCAAAGCACGGGTAATAATCCCTAAAATAGACAAGTGGAATTATATCAGATTAGGTAGGAAGTTTCTGCACAGTGAAGTACACAGTAATTAGTGTGAATCAATAGCCCTCAGAACGGGAGAAAATTTTTGTAAACTATACCTCACATAAGGGACTGATAACCAGAATACACAGTGATCTCATTTAATACTTTTAAATTATAAAATAGGTATTATTATTATTTCCATTTTGCAAATAAGAAAACTGACAGTAGATACTTTGAATGACTTGCCCAAGGTCACACAACTAGGCAGTAGTATTTAGGGTCCAGGATTTGTTTTGTTTTTGTTTTGGAAATAGGGCATGTATGTTTTCTAGGGAGAGACAGAGAGAAATAGATAGAGGGAAAGTGAGAAATCACCCCCAAGTCTCCATTCTCCTCTCAGGATTTTGGGCATGCAAGCACACATACCCAGCATGATCTTCAAACTGGTCCAGAATCTAAACACGGTCAGTCATGTGGGAATCCAGTGCCTTATCCTCCACTGCACCTGTTGGCCCCAGGCCCAGTTGTTTGGTATCTCTATGTCCTATGTCATCTCAAGAAGTAGGAATCAAGGAAATGAAAACTGCAAGGTTTCTGGCTTAAACAATTGGAGAGATGTTGATGTCATTTAATGAGGTAGACAAGAATGGGAGAGGAACAAGTATGGAAGAATTAAATGTCAAGAGTTATGTTTTGGGGAACCAGCAGTTAGCGTAACGGCTATGTCTCTGGATTCCCACATAGTCGACCGCGGTTCATGTCCCGGATCCGGTGGCTTAAAACTCAGACCAGGCGCATGTGGTGTGTGCCCAAGGTCCCGAGAGGAGAATGGAGGAGAAGGGATTGTGGCGTGACCATCCCCCCTGGGGGGTGATTTCTCGCTTTCTGTCTCTTTGTCTCTGTCTGTCTGGCGAGCGCACGCGCTCTATAGCGAAAACCTCTCAAAAAAAGAAAAAGAGTTATGTTTTGGCCATGCAAGATTTAAGATGCTTATGAGACATCCAAAGGGAGGTATAAGAGAACAGTTAACTATGCAAGTCTGAATCTCAGGGGAGAGGTCTAGACTAGAAATATAAATTGGAAGCCATGAGCATAAAGTTGGTATTTAAAGTTATGGGAATGGATGTGATCATAGCCTCTGTGCATCTGTGGTATGCACAGATGTGTTGTAGCTAAAGGCTGACTGGAGAAAGAAAGAATACATCCAAATATATAAATGAAGCTGCATTTTGTGATGAGCACAGGCCCAGATTGCATCTGACACTCTGGCTACCTCTGTCCTGAGTTGGATATGGATCCTCTTTCTGTCAGCATTGAAGAGTACCTCCCTTTCTTTACAGTCCTCTCTTGGAATTCCTAGTTGAAGCATCTGCATTATGGCTCCTATCAAAAACCGAGAGATAGCTGCTGATATTCAAGGGTACCAGTTTTAGGGAATTTCTCCCAACTTTCAAAGTTTTATCCATATTTTATACCAGAGCACCAGGAAACTACAGATCTGGTCTCTATCACTCTATTCCTAGTGTAATCGCCTTCACAGAACTATAGCTTAACATTATGCATTTGGATTTTCTTGAGGGTCCACATAATAGACAACACATGTGGAATATCAGTATATTTCTCAGGCAAATCTCCTATTAAACATACCATCCATTATGTTGCACAAGACCTAGGTAACACATTTTTTTTCAGAGTTCTGAAATAAGAAACAGATTTTCTCTCTTGAAAGGCTAGTCTACTTGCTTTTATGAGCTGCTGAAGATATTCTAAGGCATCATCTCTCCACCTTTCCTTTGTCTTCCAAGTACTTCAGAGTCAGATAGTTGCTCATTTTTTAACAGTTTCTCTTTCACTGGGTCAGGAGTCACAAACCGGGGCCCATATGTTGCCTACAGATGAATTGTGTTCAGTTAGCCTTATGTGTTAAAATAATTACATGGCTATTGGGTGTATATATACTCTTAAGTTTCATAAACCTATCTTTCCCAATAGTCTAAAATATGAGCTGATATACACATTTATGTTACCCATGTGACCCCTGTAAGAATCTGAGTTTGGAACCTCTAACCTGGCTCTTCTCAAATAATCATATTTCCTCCCCTTGCTATTACTTGACCCCTCTATTTTTTACTCATGCTTATACAATTTTGGTTTTATTGTATTAGTGCTAAAATATTGTATTTAGGCTGACTAAAATTCTTCTGGAGGAGTAAATAGGGAATAAAGATATAAAAACATCGATTGTCTCTCCAAATGCACTTGTATTTCCCAAGGCTAATCATGTAAGAGTGTCTTCTTCAATCACATTTCCACATGAACTTGTGTCAGAATTCACATCAAGGCTCAGCCAGCAAGCATGTTCAAAGCTTACAGTGTCAAGGTTAGGCAGAGATCAGATGGAAATACTGGAGCCTGATTCCTTTAGAGGATGAGAGGAAGTAAGAGTGGGAGGAGTTTAGAGTGGAGGATATTCTTCTTAAGGGTCTTACATAACTTGAGGATGAAGATTAAAATCTATTAACTTGAGTAAGACCTTTTGGAAAATGGTCAATTGGTGAAAATATTGATAGCACCTATGTCATAGTGGGCCATCTCACTTTTTGCCCTGGACCTTCTGCAATCATTTCAATGCTAAACTGCATACCTAGGTTAGATCATATGTCTGTCTTTTTTTCTATGGGTTATTATTATTATTATTATTATTATTATTATTATTATTATTTTTACTTTACCTTAAAAGGAAACAGAAACCGAAGGCTGCTGTCAAATTAGGGAACTTTGTGAAGTGGGTAGTAAATAGCTTCTGGATTAGGAGGCTAAAAGAAGGATTTAGAATGATTTGTGAGACATTGATCTCTCTTTTTTCTAGTTACTGGGGATCAATGAAGGATTTATTTACAACATGTGTCCCACCCACTTCAGACATGCTTTTGATGTAGCCAGGTCTAAATAATCCAGTGTTGGTAGGATGTTAGAGGTCACCCATACATAGTGTCTATCTGGCAATTTTCACCCAGCTTTTCTTTGTCTCAAATGATACAGAGAATTCATTATCTCATAAGGTGTGGATTCCATTGTTGCACATCTCTAAATGTTGAATGTTTCTTAAGTCAGACTAAGATCTGTGTAATATGGTACAAAGAGCAATGGCTGTGGTGAAGGACAGAACTGAAGTCAAGGTTTGGTCTCCCTTCACTTAACTCTGGGAAAGACACATTGTCTCTCTGAGCCACATTCTACCAATGGTTTGAGGGAGAAAAAAGGATAATACCTTGTTTTGCAGATCTGTCCCTATTTCATGGGTGGTCTTGAGGATTGAGATCATGTATGAAAACTGTATGTTCATTGAACAGTACATGAAAGGAGTTCAACAATGTTTGGTTAAATATGTTGTAAATATGTTTTGGGAGTCTAGAGACTATATATGAACCTTTATCATTGTGATGACTCTGCTAAAATAACTGTGTCCATTTGGAGCCATTTCCTCATGAGCTAAAAGACTGTTCATCTTAAAGATATGCCCATACTGTTGGTTCAGACCCTTATCTCTGATTGCCCTTTTCTCTGTACTTGCTTTACTTTGTCAGAGCAATCCTAAAAGCGTGCGGCCCAGCCAGCGTCCCCATGCTACATGTAGAAAAGCTTATCCATTAGCCAATGTTCCTTAGCCCCAACCCCAATCCTAGCTTATGTGACAACCCCTCTCCAGAACTCCCATTGCCCTGTGAAAAGCTCTTCAGTCCTATTATGTCCTGATAGCAAAGAAGATGGCTGGAATCCTCAAGGGACAGACCACTTGCCAGCGTATCTTTAATTTTAATACTTCAATTATCCTCTAGTGCCTCTTTACAGTTGCCATCACTTTCTGCTAATTTCTTGATTATTCTGCCCAGGCAGTAGTTGAAGCCAATCTTCTCCTGAGTTCCCAATTTTCATATTCCTTAACTATAATTAGCTTTTATCAGACTCCAGATACATTCCATAAGAACCCAGTTTTTAAATCACAGACTTAATGGAAAATGGAGGGACCATGGTCTTAAGCAACCCACGATATGGAGGCCTGTGGAAATGAGCTATTGACCAGTGGACACCTGGATGACTGTGTGACAGTCAGTTCTTTTTTAAATTAAATTAAATTAAATTAAAGTAATTTAAAATTTATTTTTATACATGCAATCATTGTCTATCATTAAAGCATACAGCATAGATTTTCCCAGCATGAAAACACCATATATTAGTCCAGTTAAAGATATTATTATACATGTTGTCATCAACAGATAATTTTCCAGTTTCTGTGTCCCTTAAATGTTTTGCTTCTTTCTCTTTCCCCTTGAGACAGTCAGTTATTATTATGATTATTATTATTTTACATTTAATCACTGTGTATCATTACAGCATATGAGACAATAAGTTTTTAAAAAGAGCAAGAAGCTGGTAGGAATACTTGAGCCCAGGGGCTAGGCCACTTTACTCTGTTCTTGGCCAGCCGGATGACCTTAGGTAAGAGCCTTCTCTTTCTAGGCGAAGATAATACCTTTCTTACCTGCATAAGGTTTTCTGTAAAAGTAAAAATGAATTCATCAATGAAGAAAGGTTTTAAAAAGCACAAGACCTGTTTTTACATCAGGCATGTATTACTACTAATTATTACCATTTTAGCACCAAATGGAATCTTTGTGCATAAAAATGGGCCACTGATGTGATAGACATTAGGACCTGAAGTGGTGTAGATCTGCCCAGAATGTTGCTGTTGTTCTCAGGTTCCAGACATGGACTCCTCATCAAGAACTTGCTCCTTTCACCTTTTCCTTACCAGGCCTGCCTCCCTGATATGTTTGAGATAATGACCTGAGCTCTCACCCTTCCTGTGACACACTATGACTGTGTGTATAACCTGATGCTGGCCCTAGCCAAGGATGGGTCACTCCTAATTTGTCATGACCCAGAGACCCTGATGTTCCCCTTCTTTTGCCAGTTCTTTCTTTCTCTGATCCATCAGTGTGGAACACCTTCTTCCTACTTTCTTCATGTCCTGGCCCATGCTGCACCCAACACACTTCTCTAGCTTAGTGATGTGGCCCAACTGGGTTAACCTGTACAATTTCAGAGCTTCTATGTGGCCTCTACAATATATACTGCATAGTATTTTATGCTTTACCAAGCATTTTTCACTCATTATATTTCAAGTGTGAAACAACATCCAGTATTCTTCAGAGCTACCCAGAATGCTACCTTTTAAAAAATATTTTATTTATTTATTTTTAAAATTAATTAATTTACACTTATTAACTGAACATTGTCACAGCATACAAAATATAATTTCCCTTCCAGAAGATGCTGCATAGTAGCTTAATCATACATGTTATTGTCAATAATTTTCTATTTCTAGTTTCATATATATATGTATATTTATTTTCCCCCTATTTCTCACCCTCTACAATTTCCCACACTCCCCCCACACTATCTCAGGTGTCCACAGTTGTTTACCATTCCTTTTTTCCCCACGTTTTATTGATTCACAAACTTTCTTAAATAATCTAACTACTTTCAACAGCAAACTCTGCTGATACATACATATCTATGAATACATGTCTGACTTAAGGCATGAAACTCTGAGTAGAATGAATATAGTATTAGGTACCACCTAGCTGATGCTATATAGTTTACTATGGTCATTAATTATGTATTTTTTACTATATTTTTCAATTTCAAGAAAAGCAGATTTCACTTTAACAAATCAAAGAAATGCTAAGGAAATATACTTAAAACTTAAAGCCAATAAACAGGTTGGCTGTTCAAATAGTAGGTATGTGAACCTATCAGCAGCTCAAGACAAGACAAAAATCCTTAAAATGGGAAAACAAAGCCTAGAATAAAAAAAAGTTTTAGTCAAAAGTCCTAAAATTCTATTTCACCAGTTCAGTCTCATGTACTTTATCTTTTGTCGTGATTCAATTTTCCCAATTAAATTCTGGGATATAATATTCAACTCCAGACTTGTCCCCACAATTAAGTTGGCCATTTTCTTAGTTTTTGATGTCTTATTTCTGTGTGACTACATATAATTTTCCTGGTATAGCACTCCCTGCAGAATTTCTTGGAGATCAGGCCTGGTGTTGGTAAATTCTTTCAGATTTTGTTTATCTGAGAATGTTCTTGTCTTTTCCTCTCATGTAAAGGATAATATTGCTGGGCATAGTATCCATGGTTGCAATTGCTTTTCCCTTAACACTTTAAATATATTTTCCCATTCTTTCCTGACTGCATTGTTTCTGATGAGAGATCCGCTGTCAGCCTGATGGGATATCCTTTGTAGGTAACTTGCCGTTTCTTTCTTGCCAATCTAAGTATCTTGTCTCTGTCTGTGGTTTTGCTCAATCTGGCTATAATGTGTCTTGGAGAAGATCTTCTTGGGTTGATTCTATTTGGGGTCCTTGGTATTTCTTGGGACTGGATCTTTGAATGCTTCTCTAGGTTTGGAAAGTTTTCTTCCAGGATTTCATGGAGTAGATTGTCAATGCCCTTCCCCTTCTGGGATACCAACTATCTGGATGCTTGAACGTTTGATGGTATCTAGTATTTCTTGTATAGTATTCTCATGTTTTTGGACATTTTTCTCAGTCTTTGTGGTGGATTTTTCTAGAACAGTAATTCTATCTTCTACAACTGAGATTTAATTTTCAGCGTGATCTAGTCTGCTTTGAATATTTTCAAGGGAGGTTTTGACTTCCTCTATTATAGTCCTCATGTCTAACAGGTCCATTTGATTCTTTTTTTAAGGTGTGTAATTCCTCTTGTAGATCTTGCGAGAATTTTCTCACCTCCTGAAGCTCGTCAGCTTCTTTCCCCTGCCTCTTCAGCAGTTCCTTATCTCTCTTCTCTTCGATCTCTGTGAGCTTTGCCACCACGAAAATTCTAAATTGTTTATCAGACATTTTCATGAATTTCATCATACTTTCTGAGGATAAAGAGGACTTATTTTTCCTTGGAGGAGAGGTATTTTCTTATTTTTACATATTTCTTGTAACCCTGTGGTGATTTCTAGTCATCAGATGGATAGTGCATTTCTTCTAATTCTTGAAGTTCAGTCTGAGTGTTCAGAGGCGTGCAGGAGGAGGTGATCTGTAGTCTCTCTTCCATTCCATCCTCACTCTTTGTGCATCAGAATCAGTGGGAGTCCAAGAATATTCTGACCCTAACTGTATTCAGATGTATAAATTCTGTTCACTTGGACCTGTCTAGACACTTAGTGAGCAGAGGCTGAGAAGCAAATGAGTAAAGATTAAAAAAAAAAGAAAAGAATTAAAGAAAAGGAAAGAAGAAAACATAAAATAAGAAGAAAAAAGGATAATAAAAAACTATAGATTTTAATATTGAAATGCAAAAATTGAAAACTGAAAGCACTAGTTTACAGCTGAAGTTCAGGATCCATGTAGAGGTGGGCCTGAGTTTGTGTCTTTGCTAAACAGAAGGGGAGAGGCACCTATTAACACAATAAAGGGGCTTGAATACTTTACCTTAAAAAATTAAAAAAATTAAAAGACTCAGGGAGACACAGAGAGACAGAGAGAACTGGAGACAAAAAGACAGGTAACACTACCCACTAGAAATACGTGAGGAAGAAGTCTCAGCAGAAAAATCTTCATTTTAAGTCTCTGAAAGCACTAGTTCACAGCTAAAGTTCAGGATCCATGAGGAACCAGAATGTTAACTTTTTTTTTTTTTTGAAATTTGCTATAGGGTGCATACACTTGTCAGAGAGACAAAGAGAGACAGAGAGACAGACAGCAAAAAATCACCTCCCAGGAAGAATGATCATGCTGCAATCCCTTCTCCATTCTCCTCTTGGGATTTTGGGCATACACACACACACACACACACACACACCTGGTGTAAGTTTCAAGCTACCAGGCCAGGACTTGAACCATGGGTGGCCATGTGGGAGTCCAGTGTCTTTAACCATTATGCCACCTGCTGGTCCCCAGAATGTTAACTTTTTAATGATAGAGTTTGTACCCAGGAAAGAGAGAGAGAAAAAACCTTTGTCAAGGTCATGCCATGATCCTCTTTCCATAACCTTCCAGTTCCTAGAGATCTTGGGTAGCCACAAGCACACCTGGTGCATTCTCAAACCAATTCAGAAATCCAAATCCACAGTCAGCCCTGTGGCCTCTAGCACTCTAGCACTGCAGTTCAGTGTACTATGGACTATGCTACCCAGGGTGGGTTTGGGATGCTAATTTCTAGAAACAGCTTTTAGTAATGCAAGTATCAGATTCCTCTTGCCTGTGATAAGCTGGCAGATCTCAGTAGAAGGTTACCATAGGATCAACAGATACTGCAGGAAAGATTTTGCAAGGCGGAAGCACGATGACCCAGGAGATGTTTGTTACCCTCACCTTAAATCAGATTTATCACAAATAAAATGGACTTTAATTCCCAACTTAGAGTCTCTGGGTTTTAGGAGAGCTTGTCTGACTTAGATGAGGGGAGGGGTTGTACTGGCAAATGCGCTATAGCATGCATGTCTGTGCTGCACTTTTTCTCCCTAAGTCTTGGTTTCAATACCATCTGCAATTGGTTTTTCCATAGTTGTGTTTTGTTTTGTTTGTTATAAACCTAGTTATTGTAAAAGTCTCTGAAGTCAAAAATGCTGCCCGATAATGAGACCTTAGGGAGAAAATGGGCTCTTGGCTCAGGGAATGTGTATATGGAAGATATTCTGGGGCCTCAGCCACTTTGAGTCACAGTCTTTCAGTACAGTGTCCTTGGTGGGGAGGTGTTATTTTCCACAGCAGGTTCCCACTGGAAGCTTGGTTTGTTTCCTAATACAGAGTCTGGGTTGGGACATATGATGGGCAAATTATACCCTGGCTTCAAGTGAGAAGGTTGAGGTTGCTGGTGCCCAGTTCCCATAGTAGCAACCTCAAGCTTCAGGAGCTTGTAAGCTAGCTCTGTAATGATGAAGCCTTTGCCTGAACCCAGAGATTCAGAATCTCTACAGGGATTTTGAGACCTCCAGGTAATTTTGAGCATTCTTTGATGCTGAAAGTAATGCATGTTACATACTCTACCTCAGAATCCATTATTTATGCAAAGTGCAATTCCTGGTACAGCAGAGGGAATATTATCATACAATGAGATTTTTCTGTGGCCCTTTCATGGCTGGTAACATAAAATTTCTCCATAAACTCAGATTCAAGCTCTAACTTAATTTACATATTATTGAAAACATTACAAAGCATAAATCAGTTCAATTTTTAAAGTTCCTGTATGATATTTTGAGAGCAGCCAAATCCCTCGGCTTGTCTCGAATCCTTTCCACCGCCCAG
>NW_006209177.1:2980441-2993712 GCF_000334495.1 Tupaia belangeri chinensis | reverse complement strand
TACTCTTCCCCCCCGCCTGCCACATCTCGTGGCAGGCTAAATAACTGTGGAGAAAAAGCAGGTTTTCAGCTGTGGCTCAGATTACTCTGTCACCCTTCCTGCATAGCAGACAGGCCCCTGCTGACATAGAGAATGAAGACAAGAAAATTACTTCATTATAGTGTGTCTTGATCAATTACAAACATCTAGGAGTTGGGTCTGTCCATCTGCTGCTCTGGCCTGGCCCTGGACATAGCTCTGGGTTATGAAAACAAAGATTGTGTTGCCTTAGCCTCTAGGAATTCACAAGGGAGAGGTTTGCAAATCCCTAACTAGATTGTGTAGTATGTTCCTGTTATAGTCAATGTGTTCATGCAGGACAGCCTTTAGAAATCATCTAACTTACCCCTTTATGTTCCAAATGTCCAGAGAGGGCAAGTGGTTTGCTCAAGGTCACAGTGTAAGCTGACAGATGAGTCAAGTCTAGACTCAAAGCACACATCAAAATTTGAATGCAGGGCCCCTAAATGATGGCAGCGAGGTTGAATTTGATCAGTAAATGCTACCTTGATTCTTTTCCACACCCAGACTCTCCAGATTCCACAGAATTCACTTCTTTGATGATGGTTCAAAGCACCTAGGGTACAGGAGTCTGGCTCCCTAGGGAGTCTAGGTTTATGTCAATTTTCCCCTGGTCATTATTCATAACATCAAGCACCTTTTAAGCATTTTATGTTTATTTTCTCAATCAATTTTCAGAAACCAATGAGGTAGTTTCCACTATTTTCATCAGGGTTTAGAAAGCTAAAGTAATTTACCAGAGACCACACAGTCATGAGTGGCAGAGTTAGAAAAACAAGCAGGCGGGCTGGCTTCAGGGCCCACCTTTTGAAGCACTATGCTCTACATGTTCACCATTCCTTATCTGAAATCCTGGGAGCCAGATGTCACTCAGAATTTTAAAATGTTCAAATTTTAGAAAGGTGATGCATTGCACATATTATATATTGCATAACACCAGGGCAGCTCCTCCTATTCAAATGAATGATGTTTCTGTGATGATACTTTAGAATGTTCACATTACATAGAACACATAAAGACTATAAATAAGACCCCTTTCCCCCAGTTCAAGTCAGGTTTGGCATAAAATGAGTTAAAGAGAGAACTGCTCCAAGCTATTTGAACTCTGACAATACAGTCAGCCTGCATTGCCATTCTCATTAAGAGCTCTCATATTGCTCCGCCCCCATTTATCTCTATTGCTGACTGCCAAGTCAGGGCCACCATTGCATCCCACATGGGTTTTTCAATAGCCTCTACTTGGAAATCTAGCTGACAATAAGAAGATTTATTGAAGGTAGAAGACTGGCTGGCATTGCAAGGGACTTCATGGCTTTTGGCTATGTCAAGCTGGTCACTTATAACTAGGTTTTTCCAGGTCCTACAATTTTCCTTTAGAAAATTATTCCAGGTCAACAGATGACATGGAGGTTGATTTGGCTGGATCCCACATGGCTGACTGGGCGGTTTCAGTACTGAACCTGGTGGCCTAAAAAACAGTGGGCAGGACCAGCATGTGGCATGGTGGTTAAGGTGCTGAAAACACACATGATTGTGGTTCAAGTCCCAGACCTGGTGGCTAGGTGCTGGAAACCCACCATGGTTGACTGTGGTTCAAGTCCCAGACCTGGTGGCTTGCTTTTTCATTACCCCTCTCTCTCTCTCTCTCTCTGTCTCTCTCTGGTTAAAGTTAAGAATAATAATGATGATGATGAACAAAATTAAACAAAGTAATTCTTAAAACAAACAAACACACTGGATGCATATGTGTGATGTCCAAAATTCTGAGTGGAGAATGGAGAAGTAGGGATTGCTGCATGATCATTTCCCCTTGGGAGTGCTTTCTCACTTTTCTTTTCTCTATCTCTGGCAAGCACATGTACCCTATAGAAAAAAAGTTGAAAAAAAAAAAAAGAAAAAGAAAATCATTCTTTTGGTATCCTAGAATGGACAAGCATGCATTCATTTCCTCAGTGGGTCAAAGTAGATGGTCAATCTAGCCACCAACTGATTCGGATTACTCTTGAGCCATTGCATCTTCGTTCACCTGCTCCAGATAAGATGAGTTTGTATCAAAATTACGGAAAAGGAGACCGAGTCACATTGAGTTTGGTGAGTCATCAAGTACATCAAAAATCCCTCACTCTGAGTAAATAAAACCCTTGCAGACATAGTGCCTGTCATCTGAGAAGAGTGAGCATCTCCATAGATTTAATAACATGGTGATGTTTGCCTTGATGCCACTATCTTTTGTTTTCCAAAATTGAAAGTGTGACTTATCTTGTCAGTAGCATGAGTAGCAGATAAAAATGATTGTTCACATGTGGACAAAGACTGTCCCTTCATGGCTGCATATAATTCTCACAATAGCCCTGAGATGATATGAGCTCCTGGCAGCCTTCATGCAGTCTGACTAGACAGTTTTGGACTGCACTCAGAAATATATTATTCATAGAAAAAATACATATATTATAATAACTGAATTCCTACATTCTTATGTATATATTTAATGGTTTATTAATTAAATTATTTCCTAAAAAAGATCTATAGAATTCAGGAAATTTGCTGTGTAGTTTAGTAACAGTTATTCTTTTTTTTAATGGTGGAGGTAGATGAAACTATGTGGATATTAAAAGATTATAAATAGATACAAAAAATATTGTTGCAGAAATGATTTAAAAAATCTGCAAACAAATGAAGAAAAAACTGGTACAAAAAATATGCTACCATTTTACCCAAGCTGGAGTGAAAACTAATGAAAAGTTAGCACAGTATTCCTTAGCAGGCTGCAAATGATGAAATACGAATCTTTGATGAAGAAATGCACATAGAAAGGTGACTTAAGGTGATACAGATACAAAGTATTGAAACATTTAAAGCAGTTTTATATATTAAAATATAAGAATATAGTTTAAATAAATTCAATTTATTATATATCAATTACATCCCAATTATAACACATGCAAAGAAAAGAATAGTGGGTTGGCCCCACAGTGCAGTGGTTAAACACTGTGCATAGAGAGCAAGATTCCACATGGATGACTGTAGTTTGAAACCAAGACCCAGTGACTTGAAAACCATGCTGGGAATGTGGGCAGCATGTGTGTCCCAAATCCTGATGGGTTGGAGAAATGGAGGAAGGGGGATTGCAGCATGGCCACAATTGGGGGTGCTCTCTCTCTCTTTGCACATGTGCCCTCTGGCAATTAATATTTTTAAATAAAGGATAAAGATGCTCATCTGAAGGGGCCTGCTCTATTGGCACTATAGTAAAGGAGGTCATTTGAATACGAGCACCTAACACAAGACATACGAGCCTTTAAAACATCCCAAGAGATTCTCTCACATGAGCCAACCCCTGTGACTCATGGCATTTTAATGCTAAGAAAAATTTTTCTGAGAACCTAGTAGTTCAAGGCTTAACTCACTGCTTTTGCAAAGTTCATATCCCATGTCATGCACATATTTGTAGCTGAATAGTAACCAAACTAGATACTTTTGTTCTCCCTATACCCAGGAAGTCCTGGGGGTGATGGAATAATTTTTCAAGATCATAAGGGCCAGCTTGTGCCTAACTGAGACACAGTTCTAATGTCCTCTCCAGTACAAACTTCCTTACTACAGAACCAGGCATTTGTATTATGATTTTACTTTACTTTTGTCCAAGTTGTCTCATTCCTGTGAGTTCTATTTTTTTTACAAGTTTTTGCCTGAAGGTGTGTGCACTCACCAGAGAAAGAGAGAGACAGAGACAGTGATAGGGAAAGTGAGAAATCTTCCCCAAGAGTTATGGCCATGCTGCAATCCTTTCTCCTCCTAGGATCTTGGATGCACACGTGCCTGGTGTGACTTTCAAGCTACTGGGTCTGGGATACAAACCTCTGTTGGTCATGTGGGAGTCCAGCAACATAACTGCTATGCCATCTGCTGGTTTCTGTGAGTTCTACTTTTAACACAGTAATGACCCTGTGAGTTATAAAACAGGAATGATTATTCCCATGTTATAGATTAGGAAATTGAGGTCTGGAGGGATTAAGACACTTGCCCAATATCTGGCCAATCTCAAATATGAATCTGAGACTGAAGTCCAGTGAACTATATCACAGTGCTTTGATTAGTGGTATAAGACACACTAATAGACACACATAGTCCCTAGAAGAGACTATGACTGGGTGATGGATGGTGCCTCCCAGCCACTGTCTCTTAGGGCCATAAGCCTACCACAGTGCTTTCCTTGTACTATTGTACATACTCAACAATTATTTTTCTTTTTTCTTTGAAGGGGGATTGAAATGTTTCAGTGCTTGTTCATTAACCATTCATATCTTACTTTATAACATAAAACTCATTTCAACAAGATTACATTTTTTTCCTTCCTTTAGGGTTGATCATGTAACTGGAACATCTTTGAAAGTAATTTTTCTTGAACACATCATGGTAGAACCAGTCCTTCAAAATCTCTTTAATGTTTCCTCAAGCTGACACGTCCAAATTTACCATTTATACCATCCAGCTGGCATTTGCTTTTGATGAAATGACTTGACTACAAAAATAAAAACAAAAAGAAGAATAAAAAGGATTGTTACTTATTTTTATTGAAATCTGAAAAAATGAATTCCTTTTGTATGAGTCAATTTTTCCAAAGAAATATACCCAGCAGATATTATTTAGATACATAGAAAGAGATTTATTATGAGACTGGCTTATGTGATTACAGAGGCTGAAAAGTCCCACAATCTGCCATCTGTAAATCAGAGGCCCAGGAAAGCCCGTGGTGTTGTTCCAGTCCAAGCCTGAAGCCCTAGGAACCCATAGAACCCAGGGTGTAATTTCCAGTTCAAATTCATAGGCCAGAGAACCAGAGGACTGATGATGTAAGACTTGGTCCATGTTCCAATGCCAGAGAACCAACAGTGTCAAGGTCTGAAGTCAGGAGAAATGGATGTCCCAGCTCAAGGAGAGAGAGAACAAATGTGCCCTCCCTCTGCCTCTTCACTCTATTCAGGCCCTCAGTGGATTGGATGATGCCTGTCCACATTGGGGAGGGTCATTTGCTTTACTCTGTCTACCACTATTTACCTACCTGTTTATCTATTGTGTGTGTGTGTGTGTGTGTGTGTGTGTGAGAGAGAGAGAGAGAGAGAGAGAGAGAGAGAGAGAAAGAGAGAGAGAGAGAGAGAACACACTCTACAGGGTCTGATCATATCACAATCCTCTTCCTCCAGTCTTACAGTCTGTCAGATTGTCAGATCATGGGCAATCATGTATGTACCCAGTTTGGTTCAGAGTGACTGGGCTAGGGATTTGAACTGTAATCACCATGTGAGCTACAGCTTCTCTTGAGCAGCATGCTATTGCTATGCCATGGAGCAGACCCTAGTCTACCAATTTAAATGTTAATCTCTTCCAGAGGCACCCTCAAAGACACATCCAGTCAAGTTGACACACAAACTATGATGCTTGCTTGTGCTTTTGGTATAATATCTAAAAAATTGCTTGACCAAATGACATGTGAGTTTTAAATCATCATAAGTGTGCCAAATTAATTCCTAGAAAGATGGCATCTATTTATACTTTCATCAACAGTGTAAAAGAGCTTCCTCCCACCCCTTCATCAGTACCAGGTATTATATATCTTTGAATTTGGCTAATCTGATAAGTAGGCAATGGTATCACATTACTTTGACTTACATTTCTGCAATTTATGAGACTGAGCATATTTTCTTATGCCAACTTTAAGAGTACCATTCATTTGTGTACTGTGTTGTTGAACTGGATTCAGATTATGCCCTTTTGAGGTCAGTATCTAGGATGCCAAAAGTGGTCCTTGGATCATGGCATTTCCCTGAGTACAGGGATGGCAAAGGCATGAGAGAACTGTTTCCCCTCCTCAGCGGACCTGAGTGTGCTGCCATCCTGTCATAGCACCAGAGCATGTGCCTGTTCTCTTGTCTTGGGTCCCAAGTAGAAGGTGAGGAGGCAAGGGAGAGTTTAAGTATCAATTATCTAGGAGGTCATATTAATGACCTAAATTCTTAACTCTGACATTTACTCACTATGGCACTGTGGGCAAATCATCCACATCTCCCTAACCAACTTATGAATGTATTTTTGGTGGTTGCAAGAAGGGATTAGGACTTCTTATTTTGAAGTCCTACTATAGTTATGGTGATCAGAGTAAAATATAAGACATCCAGTTAAATTTGAATTTTAAATAAGTAATAAATTTTACTACAAGTATGTCTCATGCAATATGCTGAATTATTTTTGCTAACCTTGTCAATCCTATAGTGCTAATTCTCTTCTTTCTCTCTATCTCTCTCTACACACACACAGATACACACACACACACACACACACACACACACACACACATATTTGCATCTTCATATCAATCTCTGTGAGTCTCAGTGTTCTCTTCTGGAAAATGGGGCTGATAACATCAGTCCTGAAAGCCTCACAAGGTTGTTGTGGGAATCAAACTGGATAGTGCATAGGACATTATTTAAGAACTTATAACCTGATTTTCAAATCTTAAATGGTAGTGTCTGTATTCCTATACAGTGTATGTAGAACTGGCATTATAGGGTAACTCCCCAAATGACTCCTCTTTTTTGCCCTGACCAAAAAATACATTGCAAGGTAGTGGGAAAGTGTGGATTGCATCTCAGGGACTGTGGTGTCATAGACTGAGTCACTATTATCCTCTTCAACATAAACATAAAAATGTTTCACATTTCATACTAAATATGCACTTGGATTTAAATATGACTCTGTTAAATCGATTTTTTTAAATGTCTGCATGGGGTAATTAATTTCCCCAAAGAGTGCCAGGAATACATTGCAGCTTCCTTCCTGTTTAACAGTGTGTAGTAATAAAAGGTCTATCACCCTCAGAATGCTTATTATGGTGACAAATCACTGGGAGAGGGGGGAAGTGATTTAGTAGCTGCTCAATTCTGTTACTCAGGTCCTGTACATTCCGAATCAGAGTTATGCAGTCCTACTTGGAGGGCGAGTGGAAAGCAACGTTTTGGGGGAATGGTGCTGGGTCAGTTTGTCACCTGGATATCGTTTCCAAATTGTAGCCAAGCAATTAAATTTTTTTATTACTGAGGTTCGATCGTCTCCCTCCCACTACCACCTCTCCCCAAATAGCAATTCTCTTGTCTTCCCGTAGAAGTGAGTCCTGCTATAACTTTAAGAGCATGAAAGGGAATGTGGGGAGGAGGTCAGTGTGCAGGGCGCCCAGCAGGTTTGATGTGTCAGTGGATAAATGATGGGATCACATCTGGAACAGTTTGGTGAATAAATAAAATGTGAAACCTCATATATCACTGCCCACCTTCCAATCTGTAAGAGAAAGAGCAAATAAATTCTCTAATGACCTTGTAAAGCACATAAAAGATATTGAATAAACTCTAGAAATTTTGTGGCTAAAAGTGTTCATATTAAATAATAAATTTCAGAGTGGGAAAATGTTTGAAATATAGGATGAGTCTTCCTCATAAAGTACTGTTTCATGTTATTTATTAATCCACACTTGTATAGCTTCAAATAATGTAATTTAGATTTTAACTCAGCGTTATAGAAACACTCTTCTTTTAGATATGTTCCCAGAGGAGTTTTATATTTACACCCAGAGAAGGTCATTCTCAATTTTTATGGCTTCTCCTGCCGTGAGATTCTGTCATCTCCAGCCATCACTAATTTATGCATATTTCCAGTTCCATCAACTTTAGGAAATCTTTGTTACAACACAGGTATAGGAATTTTGATCTGCCAGATATTAATCAGAATTGAGGTGCAGCTGAGGGATTCTCCAGGCAGGGTCAGGCAGGGGGAGAGGACGGAAGTGACATGTCTGCTCTGTCAAGGATCCATCTCACTACCATTTACTGAAAGGGATCATTTCTGTGCATTTCAATATTAAGCACTATAGGATTGAGCAGGTAGTGCCCTGGCCGCTGTCCCAGGAGGCCTGGATTCTTGTCTCAGTTCTGCTCCCAGCTTTCTGTGCGACCTCAGACAAGTCTCTTTCCTTCTTTCCTCTACTTCCTCATCTGTAAAATGAATGAGTAGTAGGGCTTCATGCTTGCCAAGGTCCCTCCCAACTCAGGTGTTTTTCCATTTTCCGATGTGTCAGGTTGAACATGCAACAGCTGTCTGACCAACAAGTGAATCTGATCATGGACTAAGAGACATGGGCAAGTCAAGCCCTTCCCCAATTCCTTTGGTGATCATAACAGAGAAGAGGGAGATTGCTTAAACCAAATCTTGGGTGTTACTGTCATTAAAAAAAAAAAAAACAAAAACAGAAACAGAAACCTCACAGTTCCCAGGCAGCTCTGTGGGCAAATCTAGCAATTTAGAGCAATAGCCATATTTCAATCAATTTGATGCATTGTTAACCAAGGTAGGGTGTTCTGGCAAATCTAACTGGACTTTAAATGTATTGAAGTGATACTGACTAATGCCAATACTGAGTCTATAGGCAGCCAGTTACCCTTCCCGTCTCCCTTTCCAACTGAAGCTTTGGAGTTATTTCTCTTCTCCAGAAGCCTGACTCAGGTCTGTGGAAAAAATATAGCTTACTCTCGTTTTCTCTCTCACTCAATTCCTCTGTACCAGAATAACTGATCTAAGGAGAAGCTGATGACTTGCAGGTCTCCATTCAGTTGCTACTGAAGTCCCTCCAACACTCAGAGAGCACAGACACTTATCAGAGGGAGACAAGACACCCCTCAATGTAGTGTGGTGACATGGTAATCAGTTCTCTATTTCTCCATACCATCAGGATTTGGGGCATGTATGCACATGTGCCCAGTGTGGTTTTCAAGCCTCTGGTGCCAGAACATGCAACAGCTGTCTGACCAACAAGTGAATCTGATCATGGACTAAGAGACATGGGCAAGTCAAGCCCTTCCCCAATTCCTTTGGTGATCATAACAGAGAAGAGGGAGATTGCTTAAACCAAATCTTGGGTGTTACTGTCATTAAAAAAAAAAAAAACAAAAACAGAAACAGAAACCTCACAGTTCCCAGGCAGCTCTGTGGGCAAATCTAGCAATTTAGAGCAATAGCCATATTTCAATCAATTTGATGCATTGTTAACCAAGGTAGGGTGTTCTGGCAAATCTAACTGGACTTTAAATGTATTGAAGTGATACTGACTAATGCCAATACTGAGTCTATAGGCAGCCAGTTACCCTTCCCGTCTCCCTTTCCAACTGAAGCTTTGGAGTTATTTCTCTTCTCCAGAAGCCTGACTCAGGTCTGTGGAAAAAATATAGCTTACTCTCGTTTTCTCTCTCACTCAATTCCTCTGTACCAGAATAACTGATCTAAGGAGAAGCTGATGACTTGCAGGTCTCCATTCAGTTGCTACTGAAGTCCCTCCAACACTCAGAGAGCACAGACACTTATCAGAGGGAGACAAGACACCCCTCAATGTAGTGTGGTGACATGGTAATCAGTTCTCTATTTCTCCATACCATCAGGATTTGGGGCATGTATGCACATGTGCCCAGTGTGGTTTTCAAGCCTCTGGTGCCAGGACTCAAACTGAAGTCAGCCATGTGGGATTTGGCTCCCTATGTGCAGCACTTAACCACCAGACTATGGGGTAGCTCTGCTATTGATGGTTTTGATAATGTGATAATAAGGCCCATGGTCATGGCTTGAAGTAATCTTCTCTTTTGTATGTATTGAACACATCTGCAAATACTCAGTTAAGGATCCAATTAGACAATTGTTTTCCCAAATGACAGATGGTCAGCCAACTCCCATAATTGCACCAGCAGTTGAGTATTTACAGGTGTATTCTGCCTCCAGATCAGACTACCTTGGGAACAACAGTTACATCCATAGAGAAATTTTGGCAGGACCCCTTTAATGATATGTCCCTTAATTACTCCATTGCTCATTTCTGACTTTCAAAATGGAAATTCTTAGAATGCTTCCCTGCCATTTTTACCCCTCTGTGGTCCCAGTGATTTTTGTGCCCCAGAAGTCTTGGAATGGAATCATTCTATTGCTGGTTGGAGGAGTTGTAATCCAAGGAGGAAAAATCAGCTCTCTGCCTGCCAAAAGGGTTTGTAGCTGGGGACAACATTTCTTCTTGTCCCTCAGTCTTCACTGGCTCATTAGGATCATCTACCTTCATCTGTGCTCAGTTAGGAAAGGGGGTAAAGATGAAACTGAATCAAAGGGAGAGCTGACTTCAAGGTCTATTTTGGGGACATATCACTAGCCATGCATTTGAGGATCTGGAAAAGAATGTCTTTTATTGGTGAAATATGATTTTGTTGCTGCCCTTTCACCTACAATTATCTTGAGATTACAAATAAACCAGAGCTGATCAGTATGAAAAACCTTGGTGAGATCTAATTTTTTTTTTTGAGAAATTTTTGTATAGAGCGCATGCATTTGCCAGAAAGACAGAGAGAGACATAGAGACAGAAAGCGAGAAATCACCCCCCGGGAGGATGGCCACGCAGCAATCTCTTCTCCTCCATTCTCTTCTCAGGACCTTGGGCACGCACACACACGCACCTGGCATGAGTTTAAGCCACTGAGTCCGGGACTCTAACTGCAGTCGACTACATGGGAGTCCAGCGACATAGCCATTACGCCAATTGCTGGTCCTGGTGAGATCTAATTTCTAAGTTCAAGAGCTAATTCTGCTTCTGACTGCCTGTATGACCTTGGGCAAGGCACATGACCTTGGTGTTTTGTTGTTGTTGTTTATTTGTTTGTTTGTTTTTGTCCAACTAAAATGGAGATAAAACTCTCTGGATAGATTTGTGGTTGTTAATTGAGTTGATGTTTGTGAAATGCTGTGTAAATTGCGAAGTACTGTTGTAGTGCTTTACACATGGCTATAGTTGTTACTTTACAGGAGCTGTTGCTAAATCTTGACCCTGTGAGCATTTCTTCCATATGAAAATTATAATATTTCCTATCCATTTGAGGACATAGTGTACATAAAGGAAGATCTGGGTAAAGTGCACACATAGGAATCCCTATGTTGAATTAATGCATAAAATATTATTTTGTAGATTAAAAATACGTAGTTGAGGATAGGTGTAGATTACACAGAACCTATTTTTTCTGGTTTTAAGTTCATCCTAGGTCAATGCCTCTAACCTCTTCTAGAGTAACTGATTACAATGTGAACAGGTTCAGTAGAGAGGAAGGGAAGGGGCAGTAATGAACAGGGCAATGGGAGGAAAAGTTCCTCAAGCATCCAGAGTTCAGTGCATTCTCCCCACACATCCCAAGTGTACAACACTGGGGAAGAGGTTTCATAGGGTATGGATTGATGTGGTTTTGACAAGTTATTTTGATATCAAACTCTTTGCAAAACTCTGAGGCCAATGACTTCTTGCTAGGATGAAAAGCCAAGATTTGCTTTGCCCTTGCCCACTGAGGGAGAGAACTCAGCCTACACAGGCCAGTGACATCACAACACAGCTCATGAAGCAGAAAGCCTGTGGGGTTGGTTTCTAAAGGAAAGGACTGAACTATTGGCTGAAGTCTGTTGAAGACTAATGACCTGAATCCAGCTGCTTCAGCATTTCTGTCACTCCTTTCTTGAGCCAAGCCTGTGACTTGCTATTTCGGAATGTCTTTGAATCTGTACTGCTATGTCGTTGAGTTTGTGTTAAGTTCTTCACCCATGGGGGTTAGCTTTGCCTAGAATGAGAGTACTGGTTACTGTGAGGCAGGAGGCACTGTGACAGACCCATATCAGAAGACGGTCTTTAAATGCATAAAAAAAGTACATGAAATTACAAAATGCATCAGTGATACTGAGATTTTTCAGTCAAATGTATGATACAGTAATATATCCACTTTTTATCAAGGAGTTATGAACAAGTACTGTAATTTCAGAGTAGTGAGTATAAATGACATTTTGAGATATGTTCAACAACTCTAATGTAATTTTCAAATATCTCTCATTTCTCTTGATAATGTGTCACAAGTACTGATAGTACTGCTGTGGTTTATTACCTGCATTAATTAATTGGGGGGGAATTTTAAACCTACTTAGTAGTTGGTGAAATTAGCAGCACAACTTCTTTTTTCTAATCTAGGTTCACAGTTTACAGGTCAAGATCTCTGCTAAAAGAGGACAATGAGTCCTAGGCCAGGTGGCGGTAGTGTAGGTCGCTAGTTCCCTCTTGCTTTCATTCTGAGCAGTGCAAGCTTAGGGGTGAATGCCAGTTTTCTTTGGGGGGTCCCTCCAGGGCCTGCAAACTTTCATTCTTGTTGAAAATGAAAGTGACCAATGTCAAGTCACTTAACCCAATTTAAACTTCGATTTTCTCATTTGTGGAAAGAGATGGGCAAATTAGATAATCTCTGGAGATCCTTTGCAGTTGTGATATCTCTGATTCTATGACACTGTTGAAAACTTTAGCCATACTAATTCTAGGAAAAGTAGAAAATCTGGTGTTCCACAATTCTGAGTTAGAAGCTCAGCTTTTTGAATTATACTGTGTGATCTTGGGTGAATTATTTGACCTATGTCAGCCTTAATTTTCTTTCTTCCTTTTATTTTTTAAGAGGTTTTTGCCAGAGGGCATGTGCACTCACTGGAGAAAGACAGAGACAGTGACAGGGAAAGTGAGAAATCATCTCCCAGGAGAGATGGCCATGCTACAATCCTTTCTCCTCCATTCTCCTCCTGGGATCTTGGGCATGCACACACACATGCCCAGAATGATTTTTAAGCTACTGGATCCAGGACTCGAACCACGGTTGGTCATGTGGGAATCCAGTGATGTAACCATCACACCATCTGTTGACCCTACCCCTAGTTTTGTTATCCATAGAATGGGTAATATTACAATAACTAGTTTATAGGATAAATGTGAGACATCAACCAGAGTTTGTTTGAGTGATTTATTTATTTATTTATAGTTTTTTTTTTTTTTTCCAAAGAAGACTTGAGAGGGCTTGATAGTGCATTTACAGTAAACCCACATGCTATTAAGAGAAAGAAAGATGTAGACAGCATCGTGCCAACCCTGGGGATAAGAGGAGCTGCCAGTATATGGTTCAATATTGGTGATGGTGATGATGATGCTGATGTTGACAGTCATGCTAAGGACACAGGGGCCTTTCTCCTGTGCTGAGGGGTTAGAGGATGACCTATGAGGTGTGAGCCTTAGCAATTCACCTAGAAAGATAGGCAATGTGTAAGCTGGTCTGGGGCTCGCAAGCCA
>NW_006209177.1:2961371-2980429 GCF_000334495.1 Tupaia belangeri chinensis | reverse complement strand
CAAGACTAGCCATAGATCTCTTGTAACTAGCCCACTCTCCAATGGAAGGGAGCATTCTCGAGACTTGAAAATCAACAAGACATGAAAACAAATGGGACGCATACCTTTTAGGTCCTTGGTTCTCCTTGGTTTCTCTTCTTAGGTAGGCATTGCAGTAGCTGAATCCAAGTTTCCTTATTAGGTATTTGCATTTCTTCCATTTCAATGTCCTGCCCTCCCCTTAATTTTTCTCCTAACAAATGAGTCTTCCTTACACCCGGATTTGGAATTGAGGCAGCACAGTAACTATCATCATTTTATAAAGTATACTTTTTTGAATTATTTAATAGTATTTATTCATTCATTTATTTTAATTTGTTGAAAGAGAGAGAGGAGAGAAAGTAAGCCACCAGGTCCAGGACTCAAATCGTGGTCAGCCATGTGGTAGTGTCCAGCACCTTAGCCACCATGCCACCTGCTGGTCCCCCTAACGTATACTTTTTAATTTTATCAAATAATCACTAAATTTTTTGTGATGTCTTTTTTGTTGTTGTTGTCGTTGCCGTTGTTATAGGGTTTATGTGCTTGCCAGAGAGATACAGGGAGAGAGAGAGAGAGAAAGAGGAAAAGTGAGAAAACACCCCTAATCACTTCTCCCTCCTTTTGGGAATGTACACATTTGTGCCTGATATGTTTCTCAAGTTGCCGGGTTGGAGACTGGATCAATGCAGTTGGCCTGTAGGATTCAGCTGTCTTCACCAGCACATCACCAGCTGACTCTATGATGCCTTTAATAAAAATTTCTTGAATCAAATCATTATTTGTCTCATTTGATAGCTATTTCCACTTTTTACCAGATAAAGTAATTCATGAGGGAGCTCAAAACTTAACTGTCTTCTCCCAGGGTTTCAGGGAATTAAAAAAATGAGACTGTTACTTCATATTTTGTGCTTTCCTCCCCAAACACTAATTCTTTGTGATGCCTTTAATGGAAATGAATAGAATAAAATAAGCTTTGACATTTTATCATAAAGTTTTGATACTGAAAGAAAATGTCAACGTACCTGTTCTAGCTAGAGCTGGAGAGTGAAATGTGAGTCCTTGAACCTTGGAGCTTCAGTTGTTTCAGTTGTAAAATGTGTGCTGTTAACACACGTGAGTGGTGCTGATTAGAGCTGAATGGTGTCCTTTCCCTAGGGCAGATTGATCTATGACACCTGTTCCAAAGGAGCTATTTGAGACAACAAATGGGACATCATTGTCTACCAATTGTCCTAGCCATTTTCATGATCATTAATGTGCTGCTGCAATACCTGATCCTGTTGTCAGGAATACAAGGAGTAGGGGCATTAAAATTGAAGAAAATGCAAATACCTAATAAGGAAACTTGGATTCAGCTACTGCAATGCCTTCTTGAGAAACCAAGGACCCTTTAAGAGGTACGTGTTCCTTTTTGTTCATGTCTTATTGGCTTTTCAGAGTCTGAAAAGTGCTCCCTTCCATTGGAGAGTGGGCTAGTTACAAGAAGTCTATGGTTAATCTTGAATTCCTAGTCTTGGGCCAGCTTTCACAATTACAATCTTTCCAGATGGATTGATAAGGCTACACCTTATAGATCATCATCTAGTCCCTCAGCTCAGGAGAAAGGATCCTGTGCCCTTAGCAGAACTCACCATCACCATCACCATCATTAGACCATATACTACAGCTTCTCTTATCCACAGGACTGGTCCCATGTTATCTACATCCTTCTTTCACCTAACAGCATGTGAGTTTAATGTTTGGCAGAAGAATGACATTTTTTGCAGCTGGTTGGTTGGTTGTCAACACAAGAGGAGCATGTTTCAGGCACACTGATAATTCTCACAGCAGCAGGAGGGATTGATAAAAATGTGACCAATCAAATCGAGTCCTTTTCACTCTTAAAAAGCGTGGCTGGGGAAAGCGAAGGATTATGCTCATGAGAACCATCCTAGTTATGTTCTGTTACAGTAGAAACATTGTCTTGGTCAGGGGCCTATTTCTAAAACATTCCCAGGACTTTAAATTTTGAAACCAAGAAAGAATAAAGAAAGTTTCCTGTTGTAGTCTGCCAAGGAAAATATACAACCAGTCCACCAGAAACTTGAAATCACAGGATCATGTAGACAGTCTCAAGGGCATCATCACAGTCCTAAGTGGAAAATGATTGTTCATACAGAATGTGAGAATATGAAAAGCAAATGTGGTACTTTCCCCCAAAGCCCGCTGACCTTGATTGGTCTGATTTATTAAAGCATTAGGCAGAGAAGGACAAAATTGCCTTTAGGGACCAGCTAATTTTATATTTTAGTTGCCAGTAAATAAGTTAGTCCCTCATAAATGTACCAATCATGTGCTGTGAAGGTTTCATTTGTGGAGATATAAACATCAGTATTAAAAAATATTGAGTAGACAGGCCAACAGGTGGCATGGTGGTTAAGGAGCTGGACTCCCACATGATCATTCATAGTTTTGAGTACCAGATCCGGTGGCTTGAAAATAACACTGTATGTATATGTGTGTGTGTGTGCCCAAAATCCTGAGAGGGGAATGGAGGAGAAGGGATTTCAGTGTGGCCATTCCCTCTGAGGTGTAATTTCTCCCTTTCCTTCCTCTTTTTCTATCTCTCTCTGGTGAGTGCATGTGCCCTATTTACAAAAGCCAAAAAAGAAAAAAAAAAGTAGGTGTCCATGCCAAATCCACTGCTTGTCTCTGTGTCTAGGTATCTGAGGTGTCTGAGGTAGTCTTTACAGTGTAGAGTCCTCTTGAAATGACTATGAAAAAGTCTTGCTTGAGAAGACATACTTAAGTAGTTGTCATCATTGACGAAGTCTGTTCCAGAAAAACATCTCTTACCACTCCTAGAAATCAGGCTATTCAACTAATCTACATGTCCTGCCCCCACCACCATTCCATAACCAGCTATAGTCTTTGGCTACATTCATCATGGGAAAGATTTGGTTGGCCAATGGAGAAGGGATGGCTGTATGAGTGCCACCATGACCCTGTTGATGGGAGGCATGGTTGTTCTTGCTTATGACAGGCTCTTCATATTCGATTTTGCTCACCTCAAAAGTCACATTCTTTCCTATTGATCCCAGTATGATATGCTACACCAGACTGGACTGATGGCCTTCTTAGCCCTTCTTTCCTAGTACTGTGTGGGTTAGAGTTTCCAGACAGTTGTGTAGGTTGTGCACTATACTTCCCTTGGGGATGCCCTTCACTTAGTATACAGAAAAGATTTGTTTATTTCTTAGAGCAGTCTTCTAACTAATGTAAGTAAAGTGTCTAGAGGAAAGGGCTTTTTTTTTCTCTTATTTACACAAGGGCTAGCAGCAGCCTTGGGGTGGGCCATCTCCCCAAATTTAACTGTGTACCTTATGAATTCCATCAAACCATACTATATTAGAATTAAAAAGAACTTATCAGGGGAAACAGAGGCCTAGAGTGAAAGGGATTTGCCCAAGGTGTGCTAGAGGTGAAGTTGGAATTCTACTTTGTCTTCTGTTTTTAAATTTAATATACTGTACTTTTATTTTTATTTATTTAATTTATTTTTATACATTCAATCATTGTATATCATTACGACTTGCAAAATAAATTTTCTCGGTATGAATACATTGTGTATTACCAGTTAAAGGTATTATCATACACATTGTCATCAACAATTTTCCATTTTTGTGTCCAACAAATGTTTTGCTTTTACGTTATCTTCTTATTCTCAGTCCCTTCTACTGCACCCATTTGATACTTCTCACCTCAGACCAGCTCCTTTCATTTGAGCATTCTGTGATTCAGTCAACATCCTTTCTATATCATCTGCAATTTGATAAACATTTATACTATTTTAGACATAGAACATGAAATGCAGATTTTCCATAGAACATGTTTTCCCAGCCTTGATGCTTACAGACTAAACATTCCCAACCATTCAAGCTGTTGTCCCACAACAATTTGTTCATCAACCAGAGCATAGGTCTTCTCATGTGACTTTCCTGCTTAAACACCATAATATTTTTCCATTGACAATGTGATAAAGTCCATTTTCTTTAGTTTGGCAAATATGGCCTTCTGTGATCTAACCACTGTCTGCCTTCTATCCTGATCTCACTGTAAATTAGATATCTCTGTAATGGTGATGCCACCTGCTTGCTGTACCCTGGATATTTTCCACTTTTTCACAGTTCCATGACTTTGCTCTAGCTACTCTATTTGTCAGAAACACCTCCCCCTTCTTTGTCTGCTAAGCATTACTGGATTTCCACAGTTAAACTCCAATCTTTTCCTCTGCATGGAATCTTCTTTTTCTTCCTCTTTGGCACACCCATCACCCAACCAAGAATATTCTACATCTCTCCTGCAGCACTCATGATACCAGAATTCTTTATGTAGCTGTCTATGCCTCTACTAGACTAGACAATAGGGTCAAAGGATATGGTATTATATATCCATATCCATATATATATGACCATATGTTATAATACATGTAATACATAAAATATATATACGAAACAGCTTCAGAGAGAGAAAAAGGCGAAAGACAGTCCGTCCTTTCATCTTTCACCCACCCCAAGCTGGGTCATACAAACTCTAATCTTCCCCACCTTTAAGCCTCTCATTCCAGGGACCAACAGGTGGCATAGTGTTAAGGTGCTGAACTCCTACATGGTCGGCCATGGTTTGAGTCTTGGATCTGATGGATTGAACTCACACTAGGTGTGTGAGCATGTGTGCCCAAAATCCCAAGAGGAGAATGGAAGAGATGGGATTGCAGCATAGCCATCCCCCTTGAGGGTTGATTTCTCAGTTTCTCTCTGTGTCCCTCTGTGTCTCTGATGAGGACATCCACCCTATAGCAAAAATCTCTCTGAAAGAAAAAAAAAAAGATCCTCATTCCAGAAGGGTCCCTCTTCATATCCAGGAGGAAGGAATGCCACACAGTGAGACCAAGAATTTGAACATATAGATCTTTCTAGGTTTCTTCACCAAGCCTATTAATGTTTCATGCCTATGTAATGAATTCTCATAAACACTCAAAGAACAGGGCCAGAGACCTTCTGGACAGCTGAACATGTAAAGGCTTACAGAGAAGTGAACAGGAAACTCTTCCATGTTCTCGGACAGTGGTGAACCCCAACTCCACAGGGACTGAAGCTTTTCCACTAGGGACCCTTCCAGACTTCATCTGGCTGTCTATTCATATCCTTTTACACATATCTTGGGATAACCCCATAGCACAGTGGTTAAGTGTTGGATATTGAGAGCCATATCCTGTATGGCCAACTGGATTCCAGTTTGAATCCCAGCCCCAGTGGCTTAAACAACATGCCAGGTACATGTGTGTGCATGCTCAAAATTCTGACAAGATAGAGAAGTGGAGAAAAAAGAATTGGATTGTGACCATGCCTCATTGATGGGTTTTCTCTCTCTCTCTCTCTGTCTGAACATGCACTCTGGCAATTAAAACATAAATTAAATATCCTTTATAACAAACTGATAACTCTGAGTATTTCCCCGAGTACTATGAGCCACTCTAGCAAACTGATTGATCCCAAGAAGGGGAGGGAGTTGTGGAAACCTCAAGTTGTAGCTGCTTGGTCAGTCAGAAGTTCCAGAGGACCAGGTTGGAGACTGGTGTCTGAAGGTGTTGAGGAGGTAGTCTTGGAGGACTGAACTCTCAGTCTGTGAGATCATACCAGGAAGATAGAATCAGAATTGAATAGGTTAAGAGGATACTAAACTGGTGTCTTCTGCAGAACTGATTCCTTGCCTGCTGGTCAGGAGAAACACACACATGTTTTGGAATCACCAAAGTGATCTGTGTTCTGAGAGAGAAGAGAGGGAAACTATGTGCATTTCTACTCACAGTGAACATGTGTTCTCTTTTAAAATAAAGCTTGACATGGACAATGCACTAAGCTAAGAGGAACTGATCCATTTGCTTGCATTTATTTGTTATTTTATTCAAAATATTTATTAATCACCTACTCCATGCCAGGTCCTAAGGAGTCAAGGGTGAGAAAGACAGATGTGTTGTCTGTGCCATTAGAGCTCATAGAGTATGGAAGAGACAGGAAGATAAACCAAACAGTACCAAAAAGTGTGGCACCTGTCACTATAGAGTATCATAGGATGCCAAGGAGTGCACAAACCCACACTTTCAGGAGGAAGTCACATTTCGATTGAGAGCTCATGAGGACTAGACCAAGAGGAAAGTGGAAAAGGAGAGTGCTGTGAGCAGAAGCCACAGGTAAGAAAGCTTTCAAGTGAGAGAGCTCACAACTCACCCAAAGATCTGAGAGGAGGAGCTCAGAGTCAGAACAGCGAGTTGTGGAAAGACATGAAGTGATAAGGTTGTTAGAAACCAGAACCTTTGGGGCCTGTAACTCATAACATGGACTCATAATTTGTCCTAGCAGCAATGAGAAACCTTTGAAGGGTCTTAAGCTGGGAGGTGACACTGTCAGATTGGTCTGTGATTGCATCCACCCCATCACCTCATCCATGTGTCACCATGCAGAGTGGGTGAATGCTCCCTAGCTTTATATGATGGTCAGCACCTGTGTCCTCTGGGCTCACTTCCTGTACTTGAAGGCAGCTACCATTTGGTTTTCTTGCCATTAAGAGGAGAGGCCATTTCTCTTTTCTCTTTTTCCTGATGAGGTAACTTTGAAGAAGTGTCTTCCTCTATGGGCAATTCAAATCCTACTTGCTTAACCTCTGTGCCTTTCCTCTCCCTTCTCCTGAATGGTACTTGGCTCTGCTCTCTTGTTGCTTCTCCAACACTGACCTGTCCTTGACTTGCCTCCTGGTGTAGCCTCCGATGGTGCCAATTCCATCTCCAGACTCCTTGGGACAGTCTGGGAGGCTTTGCTCTTTGTTCTCACATCAAATTAGACTATTTTGAATCAGAACCTCTCTGGGCAAGGACTTTGGCTTGTGATGCTTGAAAGTTGTGTTGACATCAATTCCAATACCTAAACAAATGCTCGCAGCAAGATGCATAGCAATCCCCACAGTTACATTATTAAACAGACAAAGAAACAAAAACACATAGACTCTGCTCTGTCTTTGTTTTCTATTTTTGAAGGGGCAAAAGTGCAATTTACGGGTCCTGAGGTAGGACAGCTCTAGATCATGCAAGCCTTACTAGTAGCCTGATTTTCTGATTTTGGCTATTTATACCCTCAGAAGAATGTCCTTAGCCCTTGTAGACCCTGGGTTTAAAATCTCCTGCTGATGTTCAAAAAAATACAAACCATTAGAAATACACATTGATGTTGTCTTGATAGCAAAGCTTCAGTAATAGATGCTCTATGTAGTGAGCCATGAGGGAAATGATTCTGTGCATTTTGACGCATCCACCTAAGGTAGTATATAACTTTAAAAAAGGTTGATAGTGATGATGCAGCAACAGGCAAGCAAGTCCAGGATAAGAGCAAGGGGCAGGCTGTAATCTTGAGCACACAATAATCATAGCCAGGGAAGGTCTATATGCTTATGGATGTGAGGGGGAGAGCATGTAAAAGATGAAAATAATTGTAACAAAAGTACCCAGTAAATTACAGTTATGAGATACGTTTATGCACATTATTTCATTTAATGCTCACAACAACCCTGGGAGGTCTACATTATTACACTCATTCTGCAGATGAGCACAACTGAAGCTTGGTGAAGCGGAATGGCTGCAGATCATTGCTAGGGAGTAAATGGCTTGTGTCTCAACTGTGATGTTGGGTTTGATTCATTTAGCTGATGGAATCACAGCATCACTTTGCTTCTGATTGCTAGTAATATTATAATGGCATTGATACAAAAAATAATGAATTATAAATTTTGAGAAGTAACTGGATAAAAAAGAACATCAAGGACAGTCCTTTACTTAGCAAGGAATTCAGTGACTATTATCCAGCAACCATGACTATCAGAACATTTTATGAACTTTGTTTTCTCCCATATTTTTGTACATCCTCCCCAGTCCATTTCATTGTAGTATTAGCAGGAAAGTCCTTATTAGAGAGAGAGAGAAGAAAGATGCCATAACTTGTAGTGATTCCTATCTTTCCTCACCTGACCCCTTTCTAAACTCACCAGTTTAGTAAGTTTGGATGAACTTATCTCCCATCAGGTAGCTCTTGTCTTGTCTCTCAGGTATTCTGAGCCTTCTGCTTTCTTTCTTTCTCCTATTAAATCTACTTATTAAATCACTATAGCTATGAAGACTCCACTAATCATCTTTGCTCTGAACCATGAGAATACTTAAAGTGCTGGGCCACCAAATTCCTAGGAATGACTATTTTCAACTTCGTAATACCTACAGTTCTTTTCAACCAGGACTTAATAAGTTCCACACCTCCTGTTATATAGTATGATGTTACAGTTGCAAGCTGAGTCACATGTGACTTCTATTCTGTAAAGGAACATTAGGACTGAAAAAATCATAGGTTCAAATGCAGGTTCACCATTTCTTGGTAATGCGACTTGCTGTAGGTTATAAGATGAGGTAGTGATGGAACTAGGTTGGAAAGCACTTCTCAAGGGACCAGCAGATGGCATAATGGTTATGTCACTGGACTCCCACATAGTCAACTGTGGTTTGAGTCCCAGACCTGGTGACTTAAAACTCACACTGGATGTGTGTGCATGTGTGCTCAAGATCCCAAGAGGAGATTGGAGAAGAAGGGTTTATGGCGTAGCCATCCTCCCTGGGGTGTGGGGGGTGATTTCTCATTTTCTGTCTCTCTGTCTCTCCAGTGAGCACATATGCCCTATAGTAAAAAAATCTCCCTCTCAAAAGAAAAAAAAATACTCTCAAAGAAGTGATTTTTTAAAAAATGCTTATTTATTTAATCTTCTGTGAGCTAGACACAATGTGTGTGTGTGTGTGTGTGTGTGTGTGTGTGTCTGTGTGTGTTTGTGTATATATAGAGAATTTCTACTCACAGTGAACATGTGTTCTCTTTTAAAATAAAGCTTGACATGGACAATGCACTAAGCTAAGAGGAACTGATCCATTTGCTTGCATTTATTTGTTATTTTATTCAAAATATTTATTAATCACCTACTCCATGCCAGGTCCTAAGGAGTCAAGGGTGAGAAAGACAGATGTGTTGTCTGTGCCATTAGAGCTCATAGAGTATGGAAGAGACAGGAAGATAAACCAAACAGTACCAAAAAGTGTGGCACCTGTCACTATAGAGTATCATAGGATGCCAAGGAGTGCACAAACCCACACTTTCAGGAGGAAGTCACATTTCGATTGAGAGCTCATGAGGAGTAGACCAAGAGGAAAGTGGAAAAGGAGAGTGCTGTGAGCAGAAGCCACAGGTAAGAAAGCTTTCAAGTGAGAGAGCTCACAACTCACCCAAAGATCTGAGAGGAGGAGCTCAGAGTCAGAACAGCGAGTTGTGGAAAGACATGAAGTGATAAGGTTGTTAGAAACCAGAACCTTTGGGGCCTGTAACTCATAACATGGACTCATAATTTGTCCTAGCAGCAATGAGAAACCTTTGAAGGGTCTTAAGCTGGGAGGTGACACTGTCAGATTGGTCTGTGATTGCATCCACCCCATCACCTCATCCATGTGTCACCATGCAGAGTGGGTGAATGCTCCCTAGCTTTATATGATGGTCAGCACCTGTGTCCTCTGGGCTCACTTCCTGTACTTGAAGGCAGCTACCATTTGGTTTTCTTGCCATTAAGAGGAGAGGCCATTTCTCTTTTCTCTTTTTCCTGATGAGGTAACTTTGAAGAAGTGTCTTCCTCTATGGGCAATTCAAATCCTACTTGCTTAACCTCTGTGCCTTTCCTCTCCCTTCTCCTGAATGGTACTTGGCTCTGCTCTCTTGTTGCTTCTCCAACACTGACCTGTCCTTGACTTGCCTCCTGGTGTAGCCTCCGATGGTGCCAATTCCATCTCCAGACTCCTTGGGACAGTCTGGGAGGCTTTGCTCTTTGTTCTCACATCAAATTAGACTATTTTGAATCAGAACCTCTCTGGGCAAGGACTTTGGCTTGTGATGCTTGAAAGTTGTGTTGACATCAATTCCAATACCTAAACAAATGCTCGCAGCAAGATGCATAGCAATCCCCACAGTTACATTATTAAACAGACAAAGAAACAAAAACACATAGACTCTGCTCTGTCTTTGTTTTCTATTTTTGAAGGGGCAAAAGTGCAATTTACGGGTCCTGAGGTAGGACAGCTCTAGATCATGCAAGCCTTACTAGTAGCCTGATTTTCTGATTTTGGCTATTTATACCCTCAGAAGAATGTCCTTAGCCCTTGTAGACCCTGGGTTTAAAATCTCCTGCTGATGTTCAAAAAAATACAAACCATTAGAAATACACATTGATGTTGTCTTGATAGCAAAGCTTCAGTAATAGATGCTCTATGTAGTGAGCCATGAGGGAAATGATTCTGTGCATTTTGACGCATCCACCTAAGGTAGTATATAACTTTAAAAAAGGTTGATAGTGATGATGCAGCAACAGGCAAGCAAGTCCAGGATAAGAGCAAGGGGCAGGCTGTAATCTTGAGCACACAATAATCATAGCCAGGGAAGGTCTATATGCTTATGGATGTGAGGGGGAGAGCATGTAAAAGATGAAAATAATTGTAACAAAAGTACCCAGTAAATTACAGTTATGAGATACGTTTATGCACATTATTTCATTTAATGCTCACAACAACCCTGGGAGGTCTACATTATTACACTCATTCTGCAGATGAGCACAACTGAAGCTTGGTGAAGCGGAATGGCTGCAGATCATTGCTAGGGAGTAAATGGCTTGTGTCTCAACTGTGATGTTGGGTTTGATTCATTTAGCTGATGGAATCACAGCATCACTTTGCTTCTGATTGCTAGTAATATTATAATGGCATTGATACAAAAAATAATGAATTATAAATTTTGAGAAGTAACTGGATAAAAAAGAACATCAAGGACAGTCCTTTACTTAGCAAGGAATTCAGTGACTATTATCCAGCAACCATGACTATCAGAACATTTTATGAACTTTGTTTTCTCCCATATTTTTGTACATCCTCCCCAGTCCATTTCATTGTAGTATTAGCAGGAAAGTCCTTATTAGAGAGAGAGAGAAGAAAGATGCCATAACTTGTAGTGATTCCTATCTTTCCTCACCTGACCCCTTTCTAAACTCACCAGTTTAGTAAGTTTGGATGAACTTATCTCCCATCAGGTAGCTCTTGTCTTGTCTCTCAGGTATTCTGAGCCTTCTGCTTTCTTTCTTTCTCCTATTAAATCTACTTATTAAATCACTATAGCTATGAAGACTCCACTAATCATCTTTGCTCTGAACCATGAGAATACTTAAAGTGCTGGGCCACCAAATTCCTAGGAATGACTATTTTCAACTTCGTAATACCTACAGTTCTTTTCAACCAGGACTTAATAAGTTCCACACCTCCTGTTATATAGTATGATGTTACAGTTGCAAGCTGAGTCACATGTGACTTCTATTCTGTAAAGGAACATTAGGACTGAAAAAATCATAGGTTCAAATGCAGGTTCACCATTTCTTGGTAATGCGACTTGCTGTAGGTTATAAGATGAGGTAGTGATGGAACTAGGTTGGAAAGCACTTCTCAAGGGACCAGCAGATGGCATAATGGTTATGTCACTGGACTCCCACATAGTCAACTGTGGTTTGAGTCCCAGACCTGGTGACTTAAAACTCACACTGGATGTGTGTGCATGTGTGCTCAAGATCCCAAGAGGAGATTGGAGAAGAAGGGTTTATGGCGTAGCCATCCTCCCTGGGGTGTGGGGGGTGATTTCTCATTTTCTGTCTCTCTGTCTCTCCAGTGAGCACATATGCCCTATAGTAAAAAAATCTCCCTCTCAAAAGAAAAAAAAAATACTCTCAAAGAAGTGATTTTTTAAAAAATGCTTATTTATTTAATCTTCTGTGAGCTAGACACAATGTGTGTGTGTGTGTGTGTGTGTGTGTGTGTCTGTGTGTGTTTGTGTATATATAGAGAGAACACACTCAATAGGGCCTTGATGCAATGATTCACCACCCCTGGCCAGCAATTAGCTCCAGACCATGGTCATATGTGTGCCCAGCATGCTCAAAGAAGTCCACAGACAATGCAGAATTTTCTCATGTGGGTCGGCCTCACATAGCATCCAGTTTTAGGCTGTGCCATTGTCTGGCACTAGAAGTGACTTTTTAAAACTAAATGCTATTATTCTTTTTCAAACTTAAAAAAGCATAATATATGTATATGTAAACCACTAAAAAATGACCTATATATTAATTTGCCTAAGTAAAGTGGCCTATAGGAAAGGATACCTTTTTCTACTTGAGTCAGTGTCACAGCCATTTCTGCCCCTGCACTTGGCCTCTGAGTGTATGGTTCATCATCTCCTTGATGCCTGCTGTGGTATGGGGTGGAGATGCCACGCACACAGGCTGGGACTTGAACCATCCTCATTCAGATGTCTTTCATTTCACAGACACAGCACCCAGCAGTGGGGTTTGAAAATGACTTGATGTGTTTTGGTACATGCACTTAACATAGTGTACAATCTTAAAATTTGATGATAGTGATGATATGGCAACAAGTAAGTGACTCCATAAGCACAAGGGACAAACTATGAACTTGTGTGTATAATGAAAGTGCAATGACTGTGTATCTTTGGGAAGTTTGTCTGATCTCAGCCTCAAATTGCTCATCCTTCCTTTTCCTGTGACACCATACAATTCTCCATGGTATGTCGTCACCCTCATTGAAACTAATCAGTAACCTTGATTTGCTGACTACAGTATGCTTCTGATGGTCGCTGGTTGGAGGAAATTGACAGCATTGACCTACCAAGTGTGGCCTGGTATCTAGTGGGACACTTGGAATAGTGCAGTGTTCCAGATGACAGTGCATTACAGTGAATGAAGCCCACCTCCTCCTCAAAATCTTGCATTTACCTAATCGGAAACAGTCTCTCCCTTCCCTGTTCTCCTATAGCACTTGCAGTGTACCCACCCCATTATCACTCATTCTAGAAAGCAGCAGAGCTTAATGGGGGAGAGCATCAGTGTCAAAATCACAGGGTTCTGGTTTGAATTCCAGAACTTCCATTTATGATCTTGTGGAGATTTAGGCAAGGCATTATTCTGTAAAATCTCAGGTACTTCTGTTATGTGAAGATTATTGTACCTATCTCTTTTGGGTTGTGAGGGTTAATGAGATTATGTACACAAAGCATTTAGAATAGTGCCTGGCATGCAATAAATAGCAAATGCATTCTAATTGCTATTATTATGTTTATTACACAAAATTCTTTATCCCTTTATTTGTTTGGCTCACACTCCATAGTGGTAGAGGTGCTTCCTAGTCTTGGCCTTTAATATATAGTCTTGACTGGTCCTGGGTCTGTACATAATGAAGTCAAACAAATGTAATGATCTTGGCTTTGTTTAATCTTTTCTGTACTTCTTTTCTTTCACCCCGGGCTTCATTGTGAGAATTTCAACTTCTTTGCCTTTTATTTTCTTCTTTATTTTTCCCTTGCCTCGGGTTCCTACCCCTCTTTGCCAAAATTATTGCCAAAAGGGATGATGCCTACTTCAAGTGTATTGGAATCTAAGAGAAGCACTATTGATAAAAAGAGCAACAATGAGTTTGCATTGTTTAGAATGTCATATGAAGTATAATTGTGAGAAATAGCTGTGCTATAGGCAAAGCTGGTTGAACTAGGCCCTCCAAAGTGGTTCAGGCAAAGTGCTATGGAGCTCAGAGGAAGGAGTGTGGAGAGCAGGGATTCATGAAGGCAGCATAAAGAAGGCAGTCATTGAACAATATGGTGAGTGAACAGAAGAGGCCAAGAACAGGAGAGACTGAGATCCTTCAGAAGGCTCTTGAAATAGTCTAGTAGAGAAGAACTGAGAGAACTGATTTAGGGAATTTAGTGTGGGTGGGAATGGAAAGGACAGGTAAGAGAGACTTCTGCTACAGAATCCACCGCACCTATAAAGTACCATGTTGGAGAGGACAAGCTTGTGAATACGCTCTGGGATCCAATGCTTTTGGATCTATAATACTCCTATACTGGCTGCCCTTGGGCATGTCAGGTCCCCCTCCTGTGCCTCAGTTTTCTCACCTGTGAAATGGGGAAAGTAAGTATATGTTCATAAGATTGTTCTGGAAATTAGATTTGTTGAAACATCATTCTGTTTTCTTATCTCTAGATCTGATAATTTTGTCAGCATCATTTTAGTATTAAACCTGGGAAAATGGGGACCAATAGTTAGTGTAATGGCTATGTCATGTAGTTGACCACGGTGTGCGTCCTGGACCCAGTGGCTTAAACTCACGCCTGGCGCGTGTGCATGTGTGCCCAAGATCCCAAGAGGAGAATGGAGGAGAAGGGATTGTGGTGTGGCCATCCCCTGGAGGGTGATTTCTCACTTTCTGTCTCTCTGTCTTTCTCTGTCTTTCTGGTGAGCACACGCACCCTATAGCAAAAACCTCTCAAAAAAAAAAAAAAAAACCTGGGAAAATGAAGTTAAGAAGTTGAGAGATTTGGAGACTGTAGCAGTTGAAGCTTGGACTATTTGAAGCTACATCCTCTATCTTTTCAGGATCGCTCTGGACAGTTCTCACTTAATCATGGGGGCATTCCTTTCCTGGCAGAAGACATTCTCAGAGTAACTTCACCCCTGAGTGGTGCAAATTCTAAAGGGCTTGGCTTGATGACTGGTTAAGGACTTCAACCTCCATACAACTGTGTCTATGGAAATAAAGTGAAAGCTGCTTTTTGGCAGTGGTGTGTTATGAGAGCATTCCCTCACAAATCCCTTTCCTCAAGTTCTTTCAGTGTGTGAATCAATACACTGGGAGAAAAGTATTCATGTGTGACACTTTAAAAAATGACCTTTACCGGGACCAGTCCTCTAACACAGTGATTAGGCAGATACAGAGAAAGCCAGATTACACGTGGTTCGAGTCCCCAACCCTGTCAGCTTAAAAAACATACCCAGCATGTGCATGCCCAAGATCCTGGCAGGATGCAGAACTGGAGGAAAAAGGACTGCAGCATAATGAGATGGGAGGTGCTTTCTCTCTCTCTCTCTTTCCTGTGTGTGCATATGAAGAGGTAAGACACTTGTGGGACACAGATAAGGTTTATTATCTATTGACGAGGATTGTATGGTGTTCTCAACTGGGCTGGACAGAGGTGTAAATCATGCTGGGTAAAGTCTCTTCACAATCTAAATGATGTATAGCGATTTAATGTATGAATAATAATAAAAATATATAAATAAAAAAGTAAAAAATACCTTTAAATCCATTGAATAATAGCAAAGAATGCGCCCACTGTATATTGTGTTTCTTCCACTGTGTGACTAATTGGGACTTGAGGGAAGCACTAGACACCACACTTGTTCATCTCCTATGGCAATTTCTGCTCTCCAGGGAGCCTGTTCATTCTGTGTAAAGAGGGGGAATATGGAAATCATCATCAGCAACTGCTTATTGTTTTCTTTCCCCAAATCAGGTTTAGCGCACTAACCCAGGAAAGTGTATGCTGAAAGTCACTGGTGTTGCTTTCAAGAAGGGTTTAGTAGAGGGCTGGCAAATGGCATGGTGGTTAAGGTGCTGGATTTCCATATGGCCAGCCGCAGTTCAAGTCCTGGACCTGGTGGCTTGAAAATTGCACTGAGCATGTGTGTGTATGCATGCCCAAAATTCCAGACGGAAAATGGAGAGGAAGGGATTGTGGCATGGCCATCCCCCCTGGGAGGTGATTTCTCACTTTCCCTCTCTGTTTCTCTCTCTCCAGTGAGCACATATGCCTATAGCAAAAACCTAAGAAAAAAAGAGAAAGGCTTAGCAAGAAGGTTGTTTTACATTGTGATGACCTGGGAGTACCAGCCCCTTCAAAATGTGAAATATACCATGCCTGCAAGATATTAATAGTAACAATTGGCCCAGCTGCAGTAGCATGTGCTGGTTGAAGTTGCTCCTTCGCAGGATAAGGCTACATGGAAGATTCTGGTCCAATTCCTGGCCCACCCTAAAAATCAAATGCCATGACACATGTCTATAGTCCCAGCTACTTAAGAGGCTGAAGTGGGAGGATTGCAACGTAATAAGACCCTGTCTGAAAAAAAATTAATAGAAATAACTAGCCATCCACCTTAAGAAATAGAACATTATCTGTAACTTAGAAGCCCCATATAACCTATTGCTCTTTCCCCACTCCAGTGGTCACTTTCTCCTTAACTTGTATTGATCATTCCTTTGCTCTTCGTCTTTGATTTTGTGTTTATATGCACGCCCCTGAGCAGTGTACTGTTTATTTTTCTCGTTTTGAACTTTAGATGAAATTATACTCCAGGGAATTCTCTGTCACTTGATTCTTTCACTCACCATCTTTTTTGCATCTCCCATGTGGAGATGCATCTTTCTGTAGTTTCTTCTTAGTTTATGTGAATGCTCCCTTCTCCAGAGTGTTGCCATACACAGTATATGAATTAATACATAGCAGCCCAGGCTGGGTTGTGACCACTGCATGAAAAAAATCACAACTCATTTAATCTACCAGTGACCATTAATTGAACTGTTTGCAGTTTTTGGCTATTTGGTGCAACGCCACTATGAATATTCTTGTACATGTCTCATGGTACACGTTTTACTGGGACGTATACTTAGAGTGAAATGATTAGATCATAAAATATGCCAGATTTAACTTTCCCAGGTAATATCAAGAAATTTTCCGAAGTGGCTGTGTCAGTTTGGTCCTCCAAGAAATAGCAGCCAAGATAGAATTAGATGTACAAGGGATTTATTGGGGAAATGCCTGAAAAGGATAAAGGGGAGCGAGAGGTGTAAACAGAATGTCTTTGGACCTCGATGCAGATCCAACCCTGTGAAAGGAGAAGGAGCTGAACCAGCATATTTCTGGTTGCATCAATTTATACTCCTACCAGCAGCAGATGAGAATTCTGTTTCTTTTCATCCTTGCTGACACTTAGTGTTTTCAGACATCTTAATACTGCTTTTGTTCTGAGTGTGAAATGATATGTCATTGTGCTTTCAAATTGCATTCCCCTGATTACTAATGAGATTCAGCATCTATCCATAGTGCATAACCATTTGTATTTCATCTTTGAGGAAATGCCTATTCGGTTCTTTGTCTTTATTTATTTTTTTTGGGGGGGGTTACGTGCATTTTTCTACTTACTTTGTAATCCATTTACATATTTTATATACTAATTATTTGTAGGTTTTATATATATATAACATATATCTTTATGTAGTTTATGTCTCCTCTTTCTATCCCTTACATTGTGTCTTTTGATGAATCAAAGTTCTTAATTTTTATATATTTGAATTATTATTCATGTTCTTTGTAATTAATGACTTTTGTAACTTATTTGAATATTTTCCCACTCTGAGGTTATAAAGATATATACCAGCATTGTTTTTCTAAATTTTTCAATAGTTTTACACTTCACATTCAGGTCTTTACTCCATCTGGAATTGACTTTTTTTGTATACTGTGAGATAAAGATTCAATTAGATATTTTTCTTTATATGAATAACCAATTCAATTTATGGAATGATGTTTCTTCCCATGATGTGCAATGTCACTGTATGCCCATGTATGTGTGGGCCTGTTTCTGGGGTCTCTATTCTCTTTGACTAATCTGTTTGTTTATGTCAGTGCCAAATTTACACTGCCTTATATTCTGTAGCTTAAAATTATGCCTTGATATTAAGTAAGGTAAATCTTTCTACCTGGTTCTTTTTTTAGGAATTATTGCCTATCTTAGGATTTGTGTTTTGCCTTTTCAATATAAAATTAGAATCAGTTTAACTTCCCTTGGGAAAATAACTGGAATTTTTATATGAATTGCATTTTGGGACCTATAAATACACTTAGTGAGAGTTATATCTTTACAATATTGAGTCTTCTTACCCAAGAGCATCAACCTTTTCTCCACTTATTTAATTTGTCTTGATGTTTTTTAAAAAAAGTTTCATAAGTTTCTCAATAAAGTGTTTGCATATTTTGTATCAGAACAATATTCTCAAATGCACCTTTAGAAACTTTTTGTACTCTTAAAGATTATTTAAGACACCAAAGAGGTTTTGTTTATATGATTTCTATCAATATTTACCATATTCTAAATTAGATTCAACTTTTAATTAATTAATTAATTTTAGAATGGCAATAATAAGCTATTCACTACAATTAAAACATTATTTTATGAAAAATAATATATTTTCCAAAGCAATGCATATTTTTTAGTCAGAGGGTTTGCATTATTTTAACTTTTGCAGATCTCTTTAATGTCTAGTTTAATGAAAGATATGTGTATCTTCATGTGTGCTTTTATATTCAAACTATCACAACATCATCATCATTATTATTATTTGGTTGAAGTATGAAAGGAAATCTGGTCCCACAGAGATACATAGTTGGGAAAGTAAGGCATATTCTACTAACCTTTTTATATAATTTGGATATTCTTCTTTAATATTAAACCAAGCCCAACAAGTACTAGTTTCTTTTTTTTTTTATTTGCTATAGGGTGTGTGTGCTCACTAGAGAGAGACAGAGACAGAGAGAGACAGAGAAATATGAAGAATGAGAAAGCATCTCCTGTGGTGGCCATGCTGCAGTCCTTTCTCCATTCTCCTCTTGGGATTTTGGGCATGCACGCACATGCACCTGGTGTGTTTCTTTTTTTCGAGCCACTGGGTCTGGGTCTTGAACTGTGCAGTCAGCCATGTGGGATCCAGTTGCCTGGGGTTCAGGAGAGTGAAGTCTGGTTAGAAGGTTTTCAGTGGTCCTAATCCCTGAAAGGGTCTGCTCAGAACTCAGATACAAGATGACTAGTGATTGGGTTGTCCTGGCTAGATCTGGGGGCAGGAGAGTGAAGTCTGGGAAATTATTTGCTGAGAACATATATGTTGATGTGCTTGATTGAGCCAATGCACAGTGTATTTTGGATGGAAAATTCATATGTGTGTTGTGATGAGAAAAAAAAATTATAATAAAAAACAAAGTATAAAAAAA
>NW_006209177.1:2933923-2961176 GCF_000334495.1 Tupaia belangeri chinensis | reverse complement strand
CCAGCAGGTAGTGTGGTGGTTAAGGGTGCTGGACTCCCACATAGCTGACTGCAGTTCAAGTCTCAGACCTGGTGGCTTGATTTCTTACTTTCTCTCTCTCTCTCACACTCTGTCTCTCTCTGGTCAAATTAAAATAAATAAAGTTAAATAAAATATAATAAAATAACATATTTTTTCTTTAAAAAAGAAAGACGAATATAATAAACATTTATTACTTTATACTTCATGCTATATTTATTTTCATATATATTGTGTTTTTGGAAAAGTCATGATGCATTTTTGCATAGAAAAACAGAAAATATACGTCATGACTTTTCTAACAACCCAGTGTAAGTTTCTTATTACTTTTATATACACATTTTCATTGTTCAATTATTCAATTTTATTATTCAATATAGGTGAAAGTTTCTGGATATCTTGGATTGGGATGAATGTATAATAATTTTTCCCATTAGAATGAATGGAAAGTAAACAGCTTTTCACTTAGCTCAGGATTTTCAGGAACAAATTAAAGTCATTAAGTTAGCGATAGATGTTTGCCATATAGTATTTTAGTTATATTAGAGGTCTTTGAAAAGTTCATGGAAAATGTATATTATGAAAAGTCTATGTGTGGATATCAGTTCTTTTGCATCCAAATAAATTTATGCTCACTTGTTATAACATGTCTGAACAAAATCTTGTTTGAGGCACCAAGAAAGATTAAGGCATCAGTTTGAAGAACCCCTCTCAGAGTAACATGAATTGCATTAAGATAGAAACAAGAACAAACATCAAATTTATGATGAAGCTTGGGTGGGAAAATGGTGAAATTTTTAAATCTTTTACAAAAATTGTATGGGAACAGTGCCCCATAGAAACAAGCAGTTTGTACAAATAGCTGTATCATTTTAAGAAGGGATGAGGTGATGTTGAATACACTTGTAGTGGCAGATCATTCATATCTGTTTATAAGGAAAAAAATAATCTTGTTCATGACCTAATTGAAGAGGATCAATGATTAGAAGAAACATTACTCTATACTGTAGACATGTTGATCGGTTCAGCTTACACAGTTGTGACTGAAAAAATATAATTGAGTAAACTTTCTGCTTAGTGGCTGCCAAAATTGTTGTATTCAAATCAGTCACAGACAAGAGCAGAAGTTCCAATGGAAATTTTTTTTTAGAGGTTTTTGCTATAGGGCTTGTGCACTCGCCAGACAGACAGAGGGAGACAGAGAGACAGAAAGTGAGAAATAACCCCCCAGGGGGGGATGGCCACACCGTAATCCCTTCTCCTCCTTTCTCCTCTCGGGATTTTGGGCACGCACGCACACGCACCCGGCGTGAGTTTTAGGCCACCGTGTCCGGGATGCGAACCGCGGTCAACTACATGGGAGTCCAGCGACATAGCCATTCCGCTAACTGCTGGCCCCTCAATGGATATTTAAAACAATTGGGATAGACATCTTGAAGCATTTCTTGGAAAAACAGTAATAGGTGTTGGCACATGGTTTTACCAGTATGATCCTGAAGACAAAGCACAATCAAGACAGTGGGTACCAGGAGGTGGAAATGGTCTAGTCAAAGCCAAAGCAGACTGGTCAATAACAAAAGACATGGCTATATATAATTTTTGTGTGTGATGTGATGCTCAAGGCATTTTGCTTGTTGACTTTTTCAGGCACCAAAGAATATTAACGTCTGTTTATTATGAGAATGTTTCTGGAAATTTAGCTGAAGCTTTTGCTGAAAAGCACCCAGAAAAGCTTTACCAGAGATACTTTTTCCACCATAAAAATGCTACTGCTTATTCCACTATCAAATAAGGGCAAATTAGTGAGAGTTCCATGGGAAATCATTAAGCATCTACCTTACATTTGTGATTTGGGTCCTTCTGACTTCTTGTTTCCTAATATTAAAAACAAAACTTTTAATGGCACCAATTTTCCTCTAGTTAATAATGTACAGAAGATGGTTTTGACATGATTAAATTTGCAGGACCCTCAGTTCTTTAAGGATGGACTAGATGGCTGGTATGATCTCTTACAAAAGTACCTTGAACTTGATGGAGTTTATTTTGAGGAATAAAGTTTGTATTTTTTAAATTTTTATCTTCTAATTCCATTTTTTGTTCAGGATATCTAATGCATAGTACTGCTAGAAACTGAAATTTCCTAACTCATCTTTAAACAAAAGTAATCAATTGATACATCAATGCAAAGGTAGCCTCATATTGAGTGTAATCTTATTTCTCATAAAAATTTCATTCTTTCTTAATGATCAGTTCACTTGCACATGGACCTACAACTTTATTGTTTTATATTCTTGTAGTTTCTAAAACACATTTTACACATGGGAAGATTAAGGTACATATACCTTAAGAAAACTTACCTAACATAACAAAACCAGTAAGTAGTAGATCCAAGGTGGAACCTAGGCAAGGTATATTTAGGGACAATGCTTTAACCATGATACTAGATTGATTTCTGGACAGGTACTTCATTAAGATCTTGGACTTCTACAGCCTAAGGCACATCAGAAATTACCTTGGCCTAAAAGCATTTCAAAGTGGGTGTTATTCCCTTCAGCCTTAGAAAACATTCATTCATGATTCTCAGACACTTTGATTCTGTATGAGCCTGCCAAGATGAGTTGGCTGCCAAATGCACCCTGGAGTAACTGACCAAGTTAGGCTGCCAAGTGGTGTTATTTATATTTTAGTGAATATTTACAAGGTCTACTAAGACAATTTTAATTTTGACCAGAGCCAATTATTTCTGAAGTCCTCTCAAATTAAGAAAGTACCTAAGATATAGCCCTGTATTTTATATCTGGAAATTACTTTCTGTTATGTTAGGGTATGATTTATTCCTACCTTATTATTTTAGTGATGCCAAATACACATTTTGCAGAGTCAATTATATTCAAGAATCTATGTTAATCTCAAGTAGCTTGTTTAATTGATAGTTTTCATCTGTATAAAGACAGTAAATAAATATTAGAACCAACATTTTTCCCTGTACTTTGGCATCCCTGCCCAACTAATCAAAAGCAATACTGTGATGATCATTTTTTCTTCTTTTTTTATTTGGTTGTCAGGAAAGTCATGATGTATTTTCCCATGTTTTTCTATGCAAAAATGCATCATGATTTTCCTGACAACCCAATATATTCACCTTTCCCCATTTCCACTGGATCTTTTCCATCAATATTTCATTATATCAAATTTCTTATCTCTTTAAAATCAAACTTTGGTCTCTATGTCTTTGTCTTACCCTTGTCCTAACAAGTTATAATACCACCCCTTATCATTTGCTTTACCACTCACTGCATCAGCATTTGTCGAGGTCATTAATGATCTTGAATCTTAAGGCCAAAATACAGCCATAAGGACCAAAATGATCTATTATGTGAAGCTTGTTAAGTGGTCTTGGTGGTCACTAACTTCTCCTAAATTCAGGTTGTCCAAAACTAAACACATCACCCTTCCAAGTTGTCCCTCCTCTTGTGCTAACCATCTCAACAAATATCATTTTTCATCTGAGTTAACTAAGTCAAGTAGTCACTCTAAAATGATGTATTCAGCTGTGAATATGTTACATTTGAGCTATTTGTAATAGAGAGGAGATATTTAAGCTAGGTTTATTCCAATATGTATTTATGGTCACCAGTTTCAAAAGGATCATCAATAATTCTTGGTCATCCATGTTTTCCTGAGCAATTTATTTTTCCCTTTCTGCAGCGTCTTTTCTCAAACTTACATATGCCCAAGTGTCTCAGTCTCCACCACCACCTTCATTCTCAGAAAATCTCTTTGCCTTCTATTTAATGTAAAATTAAAATCCATTAAATGAAAAGTCCTTCCACATTTATACTGTCTCCTGCATCACTATTGTTATGATAGAAGATTTTGTTTTCCTCCTATATAATGCCTGTTCTTCTACTTGTATTTTAGATCCCATCTACATCTGTCCTCTCAAAAACTGATAGCACTATTGATCATCTCCTCTTAAAATATTAATTCACTCCTCAATTATAACCTTACCCTTTGTCTTTAAACATACTCAAGCCTCTCTCACTAAAACAAACTGCTAAAGACTTTTGATTCTGGATATGATGCAGTACAGAGACTAATTTTACTCTTCCACCTGAAAAAGCATAAAAATTACAAATTTTATGAAACAACAATTCTCAGAACATTGGACATTAGGCAATGAAGGATTGTGATCCCAAAGAGATAGGAAGCAAATTTAGGTGAAACCTACAATAAGTTCAGCTTACTATATACAGCACTAAGGGTGATTTCCCTAAGAAAGAGGAAGGATTTGGAAGTCTAGGCAGGCCATGGAACCTGGCATTCACAGGGTAAAATACGAGAGGGGAGATTGCTACATACAAGAAGTTTGGAGATCTGTACAGACTGCTCCTTCAGTATTCAGCTGAGTACTAATAAATTCATGCATATATCCATGTTAATTGCAGTATTAATCACAATTGCTGAGATATGGAATCAGACTAAGTATTCATGGACTGATGACTGGATTGAAAAACTGTGGCACATATACATTGGGTCACTGGGAAAGTCATGACCCATTTTTGCATAGAAAAACATTTAAAAAAATGTGTCATGACTTTCTCAATGACCTAATATTATGCTATTCTACCCAACTATAAGAAACAATGAGATTCTATTATTTGATTAAAAGTGGATGAATATAGAAGACTTACTGTTGAGAGAAGTGAGTCAGACTTTTAAAGATACAGACTGTATATCCCCACTCCATGTGTACTGAATGTCTGCACTCTATGACAAAAATGGGAAGATCTGTAGATATAAAAAAAAAGAGGATAAGTGTAGATACCAGAGACTTTAAGGGAGGGGAGTGGATGGTAGAGAATGGGGTAGTAGAGGGTGAAGGGTGTGAGGTGAAAAGGGAAGAAACATTTAATAGAAAAAATAATGTAAAAGTTCTGTTGAGAAAAACTAATTTTTTACTTTATATAGAAATTAATTAATTAACTAAAAATAACAAAAATAGTAAGTTCATGCATGTTGGGAAAGTATCCAGGATCAAGGAAAGAACTACCTGAAATTAAATGGAAGGAACTAACTATCCTCATAGTCCATACAGCATCTGGAGTAGTGTGAGAGCAAAGGTGAACAATATTATTATTCATGGGATAGTGGGTAAAATACATAGATGAGGTTTGTCTAGTCATAAGGAAAAATTAGCCTTACACTAAACACTCCACAGACTTCAAGAATATTGATAGGAATACAACACATATAAAGTTAGAATATGTAATGTGAGGCATCCAATAAAAAATGAAGCATGTAAAAAGAAAAAACAGGAAAATTTGGCACATAATGAGAAGGAAAATCTGTTAATCTAAACTAACCCAGATATGACATAGATGATATAATTAAGAGACAATAATATTAAATAATTATTATAACAATAATATAAAGGAGACATTAAAATTGTTAAATAAAACTATGAAATACAGAAAAAGACCCAAACCTAACCTTTAGAGATGAAAATCATATATCTGACATGAATAATTTGATGGATGCTATTGACAACAGATTAGACATTGTAGAAAAAGAGACTAATGAACTTTAAGATCAGCAATAGAAAATGTCCAAACTAAAATCAGAATAAAGATGGAAAAAATCAATGAGACATCAGTGAACCGAGTGGCAAGATCAAGCATCCTAATATATATGTAATTGGATTCCCTGAAAGAAAAAAGGTGGGCTAGAGGGGGAAGCAGAAAATATGTCTGAAAAAAATAATGAATGAAAAATCTCCAAATTCTATATAAATTGAAAACCTACAAATTGATGAAACTCAAATCTACAAGCAAGAAATGTAATGTAAATCACACCAAGACACATGATAATCAAATGAACTGAAACTAGTGAGAAACAGAAAATCTTAAAAGTATCCAAAGGGAAAAAAGATAAACAATATACACAAAGGAATAAGGATAAGAGGTCAGCAGATTTATCATCAGAAACAATGCTAGTGATAGGAAAGTGCAGTAAAATTCAAAATTAGCCATTACATTCTGCTAAAACAATTTTTCAAAAATTAAGGCAAAATAAAAAGGTTTTCATACATTCAAAAGCTGAAAGAATTCATCACCAACAGGTCAGCACTATCATAAATTTTAAAAGGATTTCTTTCTTTTTTTTCCTTTTTTTTTTTTGAGAAATTTTTGCTATAGGGTACATGTGCTCACTTGAGATACACAGAGAGACAGAGAGGGAGAAAGTGAGAAATCATCCCCCAGGAGGGATGTCCACACTGCAATCTCTTCCCCTCCAGTATCTTCTCAAGATTTTGGGCATGCACACACATGTGCCCAGCATGAATTTAAGCCATCGGGTCCAGGACTCAAACTGCCGTTGACTACATGGGAGTCCAGCGACGTAACCATTAAACCATCTGCTGCTCCCAAAAGGATTTTTTATAACAGAAGGAAAATGATACCAGATGTAAAACAAAATCTACCTAGAGAATGAACAAGAAGGAAATTTTAACAGCATGGGTAACTAATATTAATATATTTTTGTATTATGATCACTTAAAAGATAATGGACTAGTTAAAGCAAAATTGATAACAATGTATTGTGGAGTTTATAAAATATATAGAAGAAATGCAATATATAGAAGTGTATGAGGATCATATGAAAAGGTTGAGGGTCAACCAAAGACATGGTGGTTAAGGTGGCTGAATCTACATGGCCACCTATGTGATTTGTGTCCCAGACCTGGCACCTTGAAAAAACACACTGGGCGCGGGTGTGCATACATGCCAAAAAATCCTGAAAGGAGAATGGAAGAGAAGGCATTGTGGCATGACCATTCCCTAGGTAACTATTCTTACTTTCACTCTCTCTTTTTTTCTCATGCAACTGCATATGCCCTCTGGCAAAATTTTAAAAATAAATAAATAATAAAAGTAAAAGGCTGGAAGAAGAGGATTAATCCTCTTAATCCCGGGGTCAAGCTGAACATGCTGGGCATGCTCATGATTCAGACTGGCTAGAAAGGAAGAAGGTTGGGGGATTGCAGCATGGTGAGACTACCAAGGATACTTTTCTCTAAAGAAATGAACTCCAAAAAAAGAAGTATACCATTTTGAGGTTCTTATACTATATGTGAAATGGTAGTAATATCATTAAATATGTTGTGACAAGTTAGAAATGTATACTATGAGTCAATCCTAAAGTGACCAATAAAGTAACATAACAAAGAAATATAATTAGTAAGAAAAGACTAAAATTAAATAATAAAAAAAAAACAATTAGCTTCTAAGAAAAAAAAGAAGAGAGAAAGGAACTAAGAATTAATGGGGAAAATAGAAAACATATATCAAGAGGATAAACACAACCATATTGATATATTCACCGTTAATGGTTTTAGAACTCAAATTTTAAAAATAGAGTTAATCAGATTAGATTTTAAAAAGCATAAGCCAGTTAGACGCTTCCTAGGAGGAAGCAAATTTAAATATAAAGACACAAGTAGTCTTAAGCAAAAGGACAGAAAATACCATATCTTGCTGACAAGATATGTAAGGAAAGTTGAAATGTCCTTATTAATGTGAGACAAAGTAGAATTCAGGACACAGAATATTATAAGGGATAAAGAGAACAATTTCATAACAATAAAGGGGTCAATTCATCAAGAGTTCATAAGAATCCTAAATGTTATAAACCTAATAACAGAACCTTAAACTCAAGAGATAAAAATTGATATATTTCTAAAGAGAAATAGCCCAGTCCACAATTATAAAGTTCAACATCTCTCTGTCAATAATTAATAAAACAAGTAGACAGAAAATCAATGAGGTATTAGAGATTTGAACAAAACTCTCAACCAACCTAACCTAATAGGCATTTATAAAACACTGTACTCAACAACAGTAAAATACAAATTGTTTCTATTATACACAAAATATTTACCAAAATAATATTTTAGACCATGAATTTATGCATACAACTTAAGTACTATGATAACAATAGAATTAAACTAGGAATCAATGATGGAGAAGAAACATAATTGGAAAAATCCTAAAATATTTGCAAGTAAAGAACATATTTATAAATAGCCAGCTGGTCAAAAATTATTTACAAGTGCAATTATAAGTTCTTTAAGAATTAATAAAAACAAAACCACAACATCTCAACATTTGTGTTATTTGGCTTAGGCAGCACTTAGAGGAAATTTTACATTCATTACATAGACTTTATTAGAAAATAAGAAAGGTTTAAAAATCAATGACATCAGCACCAACCTTAAAAAAATAGTTGTTTTATTTTTTAAAAAAACAAGATATAAATTAAGCAGAAGAAAGGAAATAGTAAAGATCAGAGTAGGACTCAGCCACAGTGGCCTGTACTGGTACATACTGCTCCTTGGCAGAGACAACATGGGAAACCATGGTTCAATTCCTGGCCCACTGTAAAAGTCAGGTGTGATGGCATGCACTTGTATTGCCAACTACTCAGGAAGCTGAGGCAGGAGGCTATTGAACTTGCTGCAAGTATAGGCAACTAGGGAGACCCTGTGAAAAAGAGCTGGGCATGGTGGTACACATCTGTAGTCTCATCTATTTATTCAAAAGGCGGGAGGATCATGACATAGTGAGACCTACCTTACAAATAAAGGAATAGATCAGAGTAGAAATCAAGAAAATAGAAAACAGCAGGATAATTTTTCAGACTCATCAGGAAATTAATAAAACTGAAGAACAATTCTTTGAGAAGATCAGTAAATTGGTTAAGCCAGACTAATAGGAAGCATTGAGATGACACAAATCATGAGTATCAGGAATGACAGAGGTATAATCCATCAGATACTTTAGAAGAAAAAAAAGATAGTAAGAGACTCGTACCATGAAAATTTTGCCAATAATATTAAAATTTTAGATAGGATGGAAAAATTCTATGATACACCCTAAATACCAAAGTTCAATTTTGGAAAAGCTATAGATAATCTCAACAACCCTTTATGTACTCTGAAACTGAATTTGTAGTTAAACATCTTCTCACAAAGACAACTCCAGAACCACACAGATGCAATTGTGAAACCTACTAAATTTCTTTATTTATTTACTCCATGAGTGAGAGAGAAACAAAGACAGATATACAGCACCCCCAACAAGGTCTTGACACCACAATCCAACCTTAGCCAGCCTGGATCATGGGCAGACACATACCCAGAATATTCTGGGAAATTTCTGGACACAAACCAGTAACCTTTCCATGTGGATCAACCTCATAGAGTATTATATTTTGCCACTGTCATTGTCTGGTCCCCTCCACTAAACTTTTGAGAAAGAAGTAATAATCTAGGCAAGCTCTTCTAGAAAATTAAAAAGGGAATACATCCCAACTCTTTCTATGAGGCCAACATTATCCTGATAACAAAACTCTACAGAAATTACAAAAAAAATTTTTTTAATTGAAGCACATGGGCCAATAGGTGGCATGGTGGTTAATTTGCTGGATTCCTACATGGCTAGCAGTGGCTTGAGTTTCAGACCTGGAGACTCGAAAATCATGTGCAGCATATGTGTATGCATGCCCAAAATATCAGGAGGAGCATGGAGAAGAAGGGATTGAGGTGTGGCCATAACTCCTTGGGGGGTGATTTCTCACTTTCCTTCTCTTTTTGTCTCTCTCTGGTGAGTGCATGTGCCCTATGGCAGAAACTTCCCCTCAAAAATAAATAAAATAAAAATAAATAAAATAATAAATAAATAAAAATCAAAGCAGAAAATAACTCCCAAGAGTGCAGATGTGAACATTTTGGCCAAAATCACAGCAAATTGGGTTAAAAAAATGTGAAAAAGTGATACATCATGATAAAGTGAGGTTTAGTCTAACAATACAAAGCTAGATTAACATTTGAAAATCAATCAATGCAATTTGCCATATTGACAAGTTATAAAAGAAAAAATGTAATCACCTCAATAGACGCATAGAAAGTATTTGACAAAATCTAACATTCATTCCTGATAAGTACTCTTGGTAGCAAAGAACAATCAGAACTTGAAATTTAAAAACAGCATCATTTATAATAACATAAAACATATTTAGAGGGGCCAGCAGGTAAAGTAGTAGTTAAGGTACTAGACTCTCACATGGCCAACTGCGGTTTGAATCCCAGACTTGGTAACTTGAAAATCATCTCTCAGGGGCATGTACTTGCATGCTCAAGATCCCAGGAGGAGAGTAGAGGAGATGGGATTGCAGTGTGGCCATCCCCCATGGGGGATGATTTCTCACTTTCTTTCTCACTATCTCTGTCTCTCTTTGGCAAGTGCATGTGCCCTAGAACATAAATTTTAAAAAGTAGATAAATTTGATGAAAGCTCTGTTCATTGAAAACTACAAAATATTGCTGATAAAGATGGGGAAAACCTAACTAGATAGAGAAATACAACATATTCATTGATGGTTAATGTGTTAATTTTTTCAAGTGTCAACAAAATCTCTTTCAAAATTCTAGCAGTTTATTTTCAGAAATTGACAAGCTGATTCTATAATTCATATGAAAATGCAAAGAACCTACAACAACTGAAAGTTTTTAATAGCCGTAGGGTACATGCTCTTACCACAGAAAGACAGAGAGAGACAGAGAAGGAGAAAGCACCCCCAATGGGGCATGGTCATGTCACAGCCCCTTTTCCTCCATTTCTCCTTCATGTCTGGATTTGGGGCATGTATGTACCTATGCTCAGCATGTATTTCAAGCCACCAGAGTTGGGACTTAAATCATGATCAATCATGTGAGATCCAGCTCCCCTAACCACTAGGCTACAGAACCAGCTCCCCAAAATGTTTTCTTTCCTTAGAGGATTATGCTATTGGGCACATGTGCTTGCTAGAGAGATGACAGAGACACAGAGAGGGAAAGTGAGAAATCACTGCCCAGGGAGGATGGTCATGCCACAATCTCTTATCCTCTGTTCTCCTCCTGGGATCCTGGGCATGCACGCACCCATGGCTGACGTAAATTTCAAGTCACTGGTCCAGGACTCAAACTGCATTGACCATGTAAATCCAGTGACATAACCACTATGCCATCTGCTATCACTCAAAAAATCTTTTGAAAAGGAGAATAAAGTAGGAGGATTTCCACCACCCAAATTAAAGAGTTGTAAAGCTACAGTAATCAAGATAGTGTCCTAACTACAGAGAAATAGATCAATCACATAGAATATATGGTCAATTCAATATATATGAAAGTACAATGGCAATAAAGCAGAGAAACAAAGGTATCAAGGGAAAATTAATATATGAAAAACATTTTTTAAATGTTACTACCTGACTTCAAAACAGACTACAATGTCATAATAACCAAAACTGCATGTCACTGACACAAAAACAGATATACAGACCAATGGAACAGAGTAAGAACAGATAAATAAATCCAACAATATACAGGCAACTAATTGTTAGCAAAGATCCCAAGACATTGCAACATGGAAAAGAGAGACTTTTTGATATATGATGCAGGAAAAGCTAAGTATTCACCTGCAGAAAACTGAAACTAGACCCTTATTTCTCACCATTTACAATAATTAATTCAAAATGGATTTAAAACTTAAATGTAAAGTCCAAAACTGCTAAACTACTCAAGGAAAGCATGGGGAATACACTTCAAGATATTGTAGTAGGCAAAGCATTCTTAAATAAGACCCCTAATGCACTGGCAACAGCACTCAAAATACATAAACAAGTGTGATTAAATCAAGCTAAAAAGCTTGTGCATAGTGAAGAAATCAGTAAAAGACAAACTGCAGAATGGGAGAACATATTTGTAAACCACACTTACGATAAGGGATTGACAACCAGAATATACAAGACACTCAAACAGCTCAACCACAAAATAATAATTCAGTTTAAAAATGGACAATTTCAACAGACAGTTCTCAAAGGAAGACATAAAATTGGCTAAAATGTATATGAAAACATTTAGGATCTCTTCTTGTAAGGTAAATACAAATCAAAACAATGAGGTATTACCTAACCTCACCAGAATGACTATTATCAAACACACACACACACACAACACACACACACACACACACACACACACACACACACACACGATTAACAAATACTAGCAAGGTTGTGGAGAAAGGGGAACATGTGTGCACTCTTGGCGGGAATGTAAATTAGTACAGCCACTGTGGAAAACAATATAGAAGTCTTTCAAAAACCTAAAATAGAATTACCATTTGGCCAAATAATCCTACTTTTGAATATACACACAAATGACAGGAATTCAGTCTGTCCTAGAGACAATTGCACATCCATATTTATTGCACCATTATTCATCATAGCCATGACATGGCATCAACCTAAGTGCCCAAAAACCAATGAATGGATAGAGAAATTGTGGCATATATGGAATATTGCTCAACCTTAAAAAACAAGCCATGCTGCAGGGTCAGCCAGTCGTGTGTTGGTTAAAGGCAGTTGGATCTCAGATGGTTGAATGTTAAGTTTGAGTTCCAGACCTAGTGGCTTGAAAAGCACACCTGGCATGTTTGCAAGCATGCCCAAAATCCTAAAAGGAGAATAGAATAGAAGGGATTATGGGGTGGCCATTCCTTCAGAAGATGTTTTCTCACTTTCCCACGCTTTCTCTGTTTCTCTGGTGCAAACATGTGCCCCTTGGTAAAACTAACCCCCCTACGCACATAAACATAAAAAACACAAAAATGGCCCACAGAAAAAACCATACTGTACCCCACAAGGATGTACAGCAAATATATTTACACCAGAAATTATGATCTTTAAAAAGATTTTTACAATAGATGATGCTGGAACAATTGGATGTTCCTATGCAAAAACAAAACCAAAATAAACTTGCCCAACTTTGTACCATTTACAAAATGTATCTCAAAATGAATCACATACAAATGTAAAACCTAAAGTTACAAAACTTCTGGAAGAAGGCATAGGAGTAAATAATCGTGGCAAAGATTTCTTTGTTACAACACCAAAATTCATAAAAAAAGAAAAAAAGGATGACTTAAACTTCATCAAAAATAAACACTTATGTTCTTTGAAAGATACACTTAGAGAATGCAAAGATAAGTCATAGACTGGGAGAATATGTTTTTGTTTGTTTGTTCATTTGTTTTTAGAGGTTTTTGCTATAGTGCGAGTGTGCTTGCCAGAAAGACACAGAGACAGAAAGAAAGCGAGAAATGACCCCCTCAGGGGGGATGGTCACACTGCAGTTCCCTCTCCTCCATTCTCTTCTCGGGATCTTGGGCACACACGCACATGCGCCAGGCATAAGTTTAAGCCATTGGGTCTGGGACTCGAACTTCTGTGGACTACATGGGAGTCCAGTGGCATAGCTATTATGCCAGCTGCTGGTGCCTGAATATGTTTTCAAAGCATATAACTGCATATAACTGATATATCTGATAAAAGAGTTGACTTTAGGGGAATAGCAGGTGGCATGATGGTTAGGGCGCTGGACACTCCCACATGGCTGACCACGGTTTGAATCCTGGCCCCTGGTGGCTTGCTTTTTCACTTTCCCTCTCTTTCACTCTCTCTCTCTCTGTGTGTGTGTGTGTGTGTGTGTGTGTGTGTGTGTTTGTGTGGTCAAATTAAAATAAATGAATGAATAAATAAAATTAAATAAATAATTCTTTTTTAAAAAAAGAATTGACTTTAAAATATATGAACAACTTTTAAACTTTTAAAACTCAGTAGTAATAAGAAAATTAACAACCCAGTAAGCAAATGGGCAGATGATTTGAACAGATTCTACATCCTAGAAGATACACTGACAGCAAATAAACACATGAAATGACACTCAACATCACTACCTATTAGAGAAATAAACATTGAAAACCACAATGAGATATTACTACATACCTATTAAAATGACCACAATTAAAAAGAGTGAGCCAATCTAGTGTTGGAGAGGATTTGGGAAATCTTATGTGTCATATGAAGTGATTTTGACACAACTGAAGAACTTTTAGAATATCTTCCAATGAAGCTGCACCATTTACATTCCCACCAGCAGTACTAGGAGGGTTTCAAATTCTTCATATCTTCATCGTCAATTGTTACTATCCATGTTTTTTATTGTAGCCAGTCTAGTGGGTGTGAAATGATATCTCATCAGGATGTTGATTTCTATTTCCATGATAGTTAATGATGTTCAACATTTTTCATATGTTTCTTGGTCATTTTTATATCCTCTTTGGAGAAATGTGTAGTATTTCAGATCTTTTGCCCATTGAAAATTTTTTTGTTGTTGAGTTGCAACAGTTATTTATATATTCTGAATACTAGTACCTTCAGATATATAATTTGCAAACATCTTCTCCCATCCTGTGGATTGTTTCCACTTTCCTGATAGTGTACTTTGAAGCACAAAGTATGTCCATTTTAATGAAGCTCAATTTGTTATTGATTATTATTTTTTAAATTTTGCTTGTGCTTTTGATGCTGCATCTAGGACGCCTTGCCTAAGCCATCGAAAAAGGTTCACTCCTATATTTTCTTTCAAGAATTTTATATTTTTAATTTTGCAATTAGCATTTTGATCCATTTTAAGTTAGTGTTTGTGTATGATGTGAGGAAGCAGCCAACATTATTCTTTGCCATGTTGATGTCCATTTGTTCAAAAAATTATGCTTTTTCTTCATTGCACTGTTTTGGAACCCTTGTCAAAAATCAGTTGGCCAAAAATGTAAGTTTATTTCTAAACTCACAATTATATCCCTCTGATATCTACATGCCTATCTTTACTAGCTCTAATAATGGATTCCTTTGGATTTTCTGTATGTAAAATACTGTCATCTGCAAACAGAAACAGCTTTATTTCGTCCATTTCAATCAGGATGCCTTTTATTTTATTTTATTTGTTTGTTTCTGGTTTTGCCTATAGTTTCCCTCATTATTAACTCCAGTACAATATTGAATAAAAGAGGAGTGGGGGCCAGCAGGTAGTTTAGGGGTTAAGGCACTGGACTTCCATGTGGCCAACCACAGTTGGAGCCCTGGACATGGTGGCTTGAAACTTATGCTGGATGTGTATACATGAGCATCCAAAATCCCAAGAGGAGAATGGGGAAAAAGGGACTGTGGTGTGGCCATCCCCCGGGGGTGTGATTTCTCACTTTCTGTTTCTCAGTCTTTCTCTGCCTCTCTGGTGAGCACATGCACCCTATAGCAAAAATCTTAAAAAAAGGAAAAATTTTAAAAAAAAAAAAAAAAAGGGAGTGAACATACTTTTGTTGTTCCTGATATTATGGGGAAAGCATTCAGTCTCTTACATCATGTATGCTTATGTCTGTAGGTCTTTCATTGATAAATTTTTATGAGGTTAAGGAAATCCCCTCTTATTCTTAATTTTTTGAATGTTACTGCTATAAAATGCTATGAACTAAATGTTTGTGTTTCCCTAAAATTCATAAGCTGAAATTTTAACTCTCAATTTGATGGTATTAGGAGGTAGGGTTTTAGGGAGGAAGGTGATTAGGTCATGAGAATGGAGTCCTCATTAATGAGATTAGTGTCCTTATTTAAGGGACCAAAAAAACCCTTCTTACTCTTTCTACCACGTGAGACCATAGTGAGAAAATGGAAGTCTGTATCCAGGAAGAGGGACCTCACCAGAACCTTTTCATGCTGGCATCCTGATCTTGGACTTCCAGCCAACGAATCGTGAGAAATAAATGCATGTTGTTTCTAAACTACCCAGTCTATGGTACTTTGTTGGAGCAGCCCCAAGTTACTAAGACGTGAAGGATGTTGAATTTTTGCCAAATGATTTTTCTTGTTGTTGGAGATGATTAATGTGGTTTTGGTCTTTCAGTTTATTTGCAGGTATATTACAGTAATTGACATTTAGTTGTTAAACCAACCCTGCATTCTTGGGATAAATCGCAATTGGTCATGTTTTATCATCCTTTTATATGTTGCTGGCTTTAGTTGACCAGTATTCTTGACCAGTACATATTTTCTAAATTAATGAATAAGTAAACAATAATGTTCTGAAAAGTCAAATGTTGTTCTTGCTCAAAAACCCATGGATATATTTGAATAACTATTTATTTAAATTTTTATCGCTCTACATAACACATGATTTACTTTTGAAAATAGTAGTTTGTTATGTTCATTTGTAGAAGAGTAGCCAAGTAGGAAAATCCTAAGTTTCTTTTTATTTTTAAATCAAATTAATGTTGGCATTTGATGTTTGATACTTTGAGTATTTTTATTGGAATATGATAAACATACAAGTAAGTATACAGGTTTTAAGCACATGGCTTAATGAATTCAGAAATCAAACATGTTTATATGGCCAGTGCTCAGATCAACAAACAGAACATAATAGTATCTCAGATGTGCCTTAATGTCCCCTGCCAGTCATTACCTCTACTCTCAAGGTAATCATTATTCTGGATGTTATCAGAATAAGTCAGTTCTGCCTGTTTTTACACTTTAAATCAGTGGGATCTTAGATATGACTTCTCTTACTAAGCATGTATATGTTCTGGATTCATCCATATTGTATCAGGTTATAAATTGTTCATTATCATTGTTGTATAGTATTCCTTTGTGTGAATATACCACAATTTGTTTGAGTAATTTTCAGTTTGGAGCTATGACAAACAGTGCTGTTATGAACATTCTAGTACTTGTCTAAAAAGAATGAAAATAAATATCAAATGCTTCATTTTCAGACAGCCATATAATGTAGTGATTACAAATCTTGCTCAGGAGCCAGAATGCTTGAGTTCAAAATATGCTCTGTTTAAAACCTGTACAAAAAATATTATAAACTTCAGTGGAAGACTTCCAAGACTAAAATACATGGAAAGATCAAATGAGTTCATAAATTAGAAGAGTCAATGTTATAAAGATATCATTTCCATCAAAATTTACTTATAGATTAAATGCAATCTGAATTTTAAAAAGTCTGTTCTACCACTTAGAGTTGTGCAAATATGGATAGTTTATTCAATTTGTCTCAGGCTCAGTTTCTTTGTGTGTCAAATATAGATTATAATAAGAATACTAGTAGCAGTAGTAATAATATTATAGTGGGGCCAGCAGTTGGCATGGTGGTTAAGGCACTGAATTCTCAAGTGGCTGACTGCAGGTTTGAGTCCCAGACCTTGTGAAAAGCCCACTGAGTTCCCCCGTGAAAAAAAAAAAAAAAAAAAAAAATCCCGAAAGGAGAATAGAGGAGAGGGGGATTGCAGTGTGACCATTTTCCTGAGGAGTGATTGCTCGCTTTCCCTCTCTCTCTTTCTGACTCTCTCCAGAGAGTGCATGTGCTATGTGTGTGTGTGTGTGTGTGTGTGTGTGTGTGTGAGAGAGAAAGAGAGAGAGAGAGAGAGATGATAGTTGTAGTATCTGCCTTATAGGGTTGCCATGAGAATTAGATGTAGTAAAACTCACAAAACAGTAGTGACTGAAATATAGCAACATTGAATTATTAGCTATTGTTATTGCAGTCCAAGCTAATAAGCATAGGTCCTTACTAGCCCCAGGCTACACCTATAGTTTATGTGTTTAAACCAAAATACATTTTTTCTTGAATATAATGTTTGAAATACTGTGGCAGTTTTTTTAAACCCATACAGTTTTGTCATTGTTGTTTTTCTTTTGTTTGTTTTGCCAGAGGTGCATATGCTTACAATGAGGGTGGGAGGTGAGGGATAGTGAGAAAACACCTTCCCCCCTTTGGGTTGATCATGTTACAACCCTTTCTCCGTTTTGCACACCACTCAGGATTTTAGGCACACATGCACACACACCTGGTGTGTTTCCCAAGCTGCCAAGTCTGAGACCACACAGTAGGCCATGTGAGATTTAGCCACCTTAACCACCACACCACCAGCTGGGCCTATGTTTTTAAGTTTAATCAGATGTCCATATTTTTATGAAATGATGATGTTGTCTTTCACATAGGTTATTTCTGAGCATCAGCTGAATTATCGCATATAAAGTATATTTAAAGGATTGCCCGATTTTGTGGTGGTTGTAGTTATTATCTTTATGCAGTGAATTAAAAATCCTACATGTTTCTGAACAGTATCTTCAAAACACTCAGGCTTTCCAAATTTTTCACTATCCATGGCATGCAAAAGGCATAATTTCAAAATTAGTTACATGAGAGGAAGAAATTATATCCCTTGACTTTAAAGGAAGAAAAGAGATCACCATTGCTTTTTAATCAAGTTTTTTAGTCTTTCTAGAAGTTTGCTAATGCTATGAAAATATTTTCTTTTTTAGAATTTTTATCTTAAGCATGAATACTGCACAGAAAAATATCAAAAACTAGACTGAATTAAAGTAAGTCTCAGTCATCCATTTATGGGCTTTTAATGTTAGAATAAGGCTGACTTGACCATCTGCAAGTGGACCATAGTAGTTGCTGGTAAGGATCTGAGAGCTACATTTAACCTATAAAGGTTTTTAATTCTGGGATATTGTCACACACTCTTTGCCCAAAGTGAACTGGTGTATTGAGTATTGGTAGTAATACAGGCAAAGAGCAAGTATGCCTTTTATCCGACCACGCTTTATGGGTGCCAAAATAACCCCCACCTTAAATCGTTTGAACATAAAAGCCAAGATTCTCTCAAAGAACAGAAATACCAGTTGAACTATACAATGTCTCTTGGGGGATTTTGGAGTTCTTTCATCTCAAAGAACAGAAATACCAGTTGAACTATAGAATGTCTCTTGGGGGCTTTTAGAGTTCTTTCTCATATTTTGAGTAAAATCTTTGCTTCTGAATAGAGAAAAATCACTTCTATCACAAACATTTTTTTTTTTGTCAAATGTAATATTTTGATCCTTTACTTTGCCATATTTTTAAAATGACATTTTACAAAAGTTTCTGACTTCATGATCTGCAATATATCAAAGTAAATGATTTTTGGGACATACATCTTTCTTTTAGAGCGCTTAGGTCTAGTACAGGAAATCTGCAATCTGTCCAAACTGCAATAGAATAGACTGTAAGGAGTACTGTCTTCAGAACACACAAACCTGGTTTCGAGTCCCAGCTTTGCTCCTTATTAGATTTGAAACCTTAGACAAGGTTTTTCATTTCTCTGAGCCTCATATTCTTTATTTATAAAAGAGAGATAGAGGAGTACTTACATCGTAGGGAGGATTTAAATAGTTGAAGTACAGACAACTCTCAGGTCAGGTACATAGAGGATACTTAAAAAAATGTTAGCCATAAGAGTTGTGTTTTAGTAGTTTGAGGCTGAAGGTGGGGATGATTTCTTCCAACTTGAAGGGAAGATCTGAGGCTCAGAGAAATGAAAATTCCTGGTCTTCTTTTCCTGGAATTAAAGACATTTTTATCTGGAGGATGAGTGCATTCACCAGGGAGAGACAGAGATGGAGAGGGAGAAAGCAGCTCAGTGGGGGAAAGCCATGCTGCAATACTTTTTCCTCCATTTTTCCATCCTGTCAGGATTTGCGGCATGCACACACATGCCAACCCAATGAGGGCTGGGATTTTAACCATATTTGGCCATATTGTATCTGGTTCCCAATGCACAGCACTTAACCACTGCACTGTGAACCTGGCTTCCCTTTGACTTTTGAAAGAATCGTTTTCATTGTTGTCACCTCTATGATGCTGCAAGCTCTGCAATGGCAGTGATTATGTCATTGTCATCCCTGCAGCCTCTCTAACTTCCTAACCACACCTCAGGGCCTAACCCTAAGGGGACTTTCAATGGATATCTGCTGTGTGGAATAGGAATTGACTTTTGCTATCACAGTTTCTTTGCTGCCTTTAACATAGAACCCCCCCCCCATTCTAGGCCCGTAAATCTAGAAAGAATATCTAGAGTTATGAATTGCTTCCTAACTAATGAAACTGCAGAAAGGCTCACAAAATTGCCTGTAAATAAGCAGCCTCATTATGTGAAATTATAATAAAGCACAATAACTTACGAAATCACAACTTACACCCACAGTCATAATGGCTCCCTGTCAGGACCTGTCAGAGGGCATGCCTGGCTCTGGGATCCACACAGAAGATCCAAGTATGCCGTTGCATATTCTTTTCCTAGTCTGTGGCTTGAACGCTTTCCATATGACCTCCCAGTATATTTTACATGGTAAAGTTGGGGTACAGAAGGCAATGTAGATAAGCCTTAACCTTCAAGTGTTCCTATTCTGGAATATCATGCCAGCTGACCTGGGAAAATGTTTATTTCTTGCTATCTTGATTTCTTTTTTTTTTTCTTTTTTTGGCGAGGTTTTTGCTATAGGGCGCATGCGCTCCCAGAAAGACAGAGACAGACAGAGAGATAGAAAGCGAGAAATCACCCCCCAGGGGGCATGGCCACGCTGCAATCCCTTCTCCTCCCTTCTCCTTTCGGGATCTTGGGCATACACACACATGCGCCAGGCGTGAGTCTAAGCCACTGGGTCCAGGATGCGAACCGTGGTTGACTATGTGGGAGTCCAGCGACATAGCCATTACATTAACTGCTGGTCCCTTGCTATCTTGAGTCTTAAAGTATATTTGCGACTTATTGTTGATGGTTTTCATATTGGAGTCTGGGCATTTGACTTTTCCTGGGCAACATATTTGAAAGTTGGATTGAGTCACTGTCCTGGACCTGGATTCTTCTAAACACTCTCTGAGAAGAGACATTGTTTTTCTCTAGACAATGTTTAGACTTAAACTCTAAGCCATGGACTGTTTACTTCATCATATCAGTTGTGATATTTCACAGATTGTGGGGTTAAATCCATCTATCAGCTGATGTCTAATGATCTTGACAGGTGCTTATGCTGCTAAGCACAAGAAAACTGTATATGATGATATAGTCAGGAGATAAATTAATGTTTAAAAATAGTGCTCTTAATAATTCTTCAAACTGAGGGATTTTCAGACAGATTTTATGTTTGTTATTAAGGAGGTATTGACAATTATTGTTTTGAAGGTATTGTAAAAGTACTATACCATGAGACTACTCTTTGATAAATTAGAAAGGATCAGAAGGTTGGAGTTGCAATATAGTGGTGGCTTCTTCACAGGTGTCAGCATGCTCCTGTGTCAAGTAATTCAGAGCCTTGTTGGGAGAAGATCGAAAATCAGATATTGAGCGTCAGTTGTTTCTACCTTTGTGTGAGTGATTTGAAAGGGGAAAACAATTCTTATTACATGCCAGGCATGAGGCTAGGCCCTTTACAGGTATTATGCTCATTACTGTAGGCCTTATAATGACACTGCAAGGTAGACAGTATTCTCCCTGTTTATTTACTGATTTTAAAACAAATAATAATAATAATTAAAATAATAATCCATTATATCAATAAGCTAAAGAAAAAAAATCACACTAGTGTACCAATAGATACAGAAGAAAAATTTGACAAAATACAGCACCCATTTATGATTAAAAATTCTCAGGCAACTAGGGTTGGAGGGGGAACTTCCTCAATGTGATAAAGAACATCTACAAAAAAACCCTTCAATTGATTCACCTAGTAGCAAGAAACTAGAAGCTTTCCCAGTCAGATCAAGAATAAGGCAAGGATGACCGCTCTCACCACTTATTTCTGCTTCTTTTTAATATCATACTGGAAGTCCTAAATAATGCAATAAGACAAGAAAAGAAAAAGAAAGATATCCTTATTGAGAAAGAATAAATAAAACTTTGTTTTATGACTTAATTACATATGTATAAAATCTGAAAGAATCAACAAAAATTCCTGTAATTGCTATATTGCAAGATACAATAGTAATACACAGTAGTCAATCATTTTCTGATAGACCAGAAATAAACAAGTAGAACTTAAAAATACATTACCTGGGACCAGCAGTTAGTGTAAGGGCTATGTCATTGGACTTTCATAGTCGATCGTGGTTCGAGTCCCAGACCTGGTGGTTTAAACACACTGGGCGCATGTGCGTGCATGCATGCTCAAGATCCCGAGAGGAGAATGGAGGAGAAGGGATTGTGATGTGACCATCCCCCCGGGGGCTGATTACTCTCTTTCTGTCTCTCTGTCTCTCTCTGTCTTTCTGGTGAGCACATGGGCCCTATAACAAAAACCTCTCAAAAAAAATTACCTTTTACATCAGCACCCCTAAAAATAAAATACTTTTATATAAACTTAAAAAGTACATATAAGATCCATATAAGGAAAAAACAACAAAATTGTGGTGAAAGAAATAAAATAATTAAATAAATAGAGACAGGATTCTTGTTCATAAATAAGAAGGCAATATTGTCAATTGTCAGTTATTCCCACCTTTATAGACTCAGCACAATCCAAATCAAAACCCTAGGAAGAGAGGTTATGGTATTGACCAAAGAACAGACAAACAGATCAATGAAATAGAATAGACTGGCTAGAAATAGACCCATGCAAATACAGTCAACTGACAAAGGAACAAAGGCAGTACAATGGAACAAGGACAGTCTTTTCCTTTTTTAGAAAATTTCAATTTCTTTTATACACCCAGTCACATGTTACTTAGCTTGCAAAGTGAATAGCCCAACATGTATACATTTCTCAGGGAACTCAAGCAGTTTTTTCAACAAATAGTGCTGAGGCAATTGGACATTCATGTCAAAAAAGTAAACCTAAACAGACTTTACCCTATCCCACAAAATTAACTTAAAATGTATCATAGACCTAAAAGTAAAGTACAAAACTATAAAACTCCAAGAAAATAAAGACTGATGACAAGGATGTATAAAATTAGGAACTATCATTCATTGCTGATAGGAATGCAAAATGGTACAGCCACTTTGAAAGACAGCTTGGCAGTTTCATTTTTTTTTTAGAGGTTTTTGTTTTAGGGCGTGTACATTCACTAGAGAGAGAGACAGAGACAGTGAGAGGGAAAGTGAGAAATCACCCCCCAACTGGAGATGGCCATGCTCCAATCCTTTCTCTTCCCTTTTCCTCCTAGGTCTTGGGCATACATTCACACGCATCCAGTGTGATTTTTCAAGCCACCGGGACTCAAACCACAGTTGACCATGTGGGAATCCAGCAATGTAACCGCTGCACACTATTTGCTGGCTCTGGCATTTTCTTATAAAATACAATATACTTTTACCATAGTATGAGTGTGACCTATATTCTCTGAGTACATAAAGGATGCTTATTAAATATTTAGAGATGTTACTTTGAGAAGTCCACGTTAAATTTTATTGTTGAACTCTCCTTATTGAATGGAAAACTCAAAGACCACCAAGATTTCAATTATATTATCTTTCTATGACAGAACAATAAATACATAAACACCGTTGCACATAGTTTGAGCAGAAAAGGACCTTAAAATTCCATCACTTTTGGTACACATAAACATTATTGATTCTGAAAGAGGAATTAGAGCTTGCCCATGAACTAACACAGGAATAAACTTAGGCTTATAGCCTCCCATGTCGGTGCTCTTTTCACAGGTGTGATTTGTCCAACTTTTTGACTTTTTTTATCCTAATACTTACTGGACATCTCTACTTGTTCACTCCTCTCAGGTAGCTCAAATACAATCTACTTAAAAACCAAAGTCATTATTTCTCCTCTGCTCTTCTCAAAATACCCTCTGTCATTTCCGATCTTCACTTTCCCTTGTTGCCGTAATTCTTCAAGCTCCTGCCCTATTTCTCTGCTCCACATCTGTTCCAGTTACCTATTATTGAGTAACTGATACCTCAAAGTAGTAAACACAAAAACAATTACTTTGCTTATGAATTTGCAGTTTCAATAGAGCTTGGCAAGAATATCCCTCTCTGCACTGCTCTACTCAGCCTCCGCCTCAGCTTGTCTGAAAGGCTGGAGATGGAATCATCTAAGGCACACTTATCCATCCAGTAGCTGACACTATCTGTCAGATAGTAGACTAAACAGCCAGAACTGTAGTTGTAAAACCTACTAGTTTTCCCTTGGAACCATTTAGCTTCATCACATCATGGTCACTAGGTTCCAAGGGCAACCATCCCAAGAGAGGGACGGAGGGGTAGATAGGAGTCTTATTGCCTTTCATGACCTACCTTCACAGTGTTATTTCTGCCACATTGTCAGGACAGTAACAAAAGCCTCCAGAGGTTCAAAGGGAGGGAAAAACACTTTTTTTTTTTTTTTTGACAGGGTTTCATTATATTGTCCAGGCTGTCCTCTAACTTGTGCTTAACTTGTGTTCCTCCTGCCTCAGCCTCCTTAATAGCTAGGATTATAGGCATACTACACTGTGCCCAGCTAACTTTAGACAGACCAGCAATGTTTCACATGAGTATATAGACTAGAATTATTACTCTGCCGTCTGAGATACTTAATCACAGCATTGACCTCTGAAAGTGTTACTTCCTGTTATAGGATTTGGAGGACACTTGTCGATTTTTTCAGAATTTTTAAAAAAGGTGTATGGTGTTAATATTACACAATGTCCATGCTAACTTGATTTTTCATTTTCCTTCATAAGATCTAACAATATCCCATTAGAATGTCAAGAAAGTGGACCTTGGCTATTATTTCTGCTCAAGCAGAGTTACATTCTTCAAGAACCTTCTTCCAAATCCACTGTCAATGACCATGGATTTTATACTGTTATGATGTGTATTGTAGGCTCAAAGTATGTGTGTATGTGTGTATATATATATATATATATATATATATATTCACACAAATTTGTATTCTGATTGGTTTGTTAAAAAGAATGCATTTTTTTTTAAAAAAAAAGCATGCTAATTTAATAGATTTTTTTTATAGACCACAGATTAGTTTATTTTTAACACCCATCATGCCATAAATTCATAGGGAATAGGTTCCAGTAGCTCAGGCTCCTTTCCATTGGTTCTCACAAAGTGTGCTTCTCTGGGTGGAGCAGGCTGGCGCTTTAGTTGAACCCAGGTACCTTTCTCTTTGGCTTCTTTCTTTTTCTGGTCATTTTCCTTCACACGTTTTAGGAAGCTATCTCTGCTCTTAGAATGTTTAATATGCTCAATACGCACATTGATTCTCTTGGCAAGAATCTTGCCCTTAACTTGTTTGTTCACAACAATGCCAACAGCATGCTGGGTAACATTGTAGACTCTTCCAGTTTTGCCACAGTAACATTTGTGGGGCATTCCTTTTTGAACAGTACCCATTCCCTTAATGTCTACAATATCACCTTTCTTGTAGATTCGCATATATGTCGCCAAAGGAACAACTCCATGTTTTCTAAAAGGCCTAGAGAACATATATCGGGTGTTTTTGTTCGTCATTTTGGTTAATTACTGGAAGATGGCGATTCCGGCCAAAAAGAAAAAGCCTAATTTAATAGATCTTACAAAATATTCTATAAGATGTATTTTTCCTGAATGTATTATTAACTAACTACAACATGAAAATAGAAATGAATACTTTACGATTGAGACATTGTGGCTAACAACTTGTCAGCAAAGTATTAATACCAAAAATATAATGGAATATCAGGTTATATAAAAAAGAGTTCAGAGAGAGAGAGAGAGAGATAGTTAATAAGGCCACTCCACTGTGTATAGTTCAGGCAATACATAAAAACAGAGCTAATGAACATCATGGCCAACATAAAGGGAAGACATCTGTTATCTATCTAGTGACTATCAAATCTGCCTGGAATATTGTGTAATCATCGACCCAGTACATGATCAGAGGACTAAGAAGAAACATGACGATGCTTAGAGGAGAGTTCTCAGGATGAGGAAAGGTCTCAGAACCATGTGTTATGAGGACCCATTGAAAGAGTTAGGTATGATGTTGATGGGGCCATGCAGACAACACAAGCTGGTAGAGAGGCTGCCTCCCATGTCTAAAAGGCAAGGCCTGGACTGGGAAGAAACTGAGGCAAGGCCCAGTTTACGAGCCCTCCTTGTGTCATTTACTGGCCGGTATTCAATTTCTCTGCCATGAGTTTTACTGTTATTACGGTACCCTGCAAGGGTGAAATATCACCCCCAACCATTACAATAAAGCCAATTAGTGATCTTGTAGAAATGTGGTTTCCTAAGACAGCATGTGTGAGAGCAAGCCGGGCCAGGAAGTTTGAGACTCCCCCACCTGTCTGTTTAAGCCAAAATTAACATATGTTAGGTGAAATTAGTATAAGCCAAAGTAGCATTAGTAGCATATAAAAGTTAAGTTAGTTTAAGGCTAGTTTTATGTAAATACCCCTTGTTAAAGCTACAGGCCAAAGTTAACTCATGCTAGGCAAAGTCAGCATATAACAGAGACTCAGAGATAAAACAAAAGAACTCACTAATTGACAGACTCAGCAAACAAAATACAGAAACCCTTGGGTTTTTTAAAGAAAGTTCTATATTACAACTAAAGAGTTTCTCATCTATGTGCTGCTGACTATGAAAAACTGCTAATAAAACATCCCGTGTTGTCTCCTGAGCTACAAGATCATCTTCCTTTCCCATATGGGTAATAGGCTCACCCTCTTTAGTTGTAATATAGATAGTCCATATATTAACTGTGTCTTTACTTAACAAGACAAGATTTCTATCTAGGCCTTTGCAACCAGCAATGTTGCCGCCCTGGCCCGGGACTGAAGTTACCAAGCTTCCTCCAAGCCCCCTCTTCAAAAGACCCCGTCCGGTAATCAAGACTGAAGAAGAAAATGGACCAGACAAATAGGCTCCTCCGTTCTGAGAACTGTGTTTGGCTTCACTTGTTCTCAATCAGAACAGACATCATGTTTTATGATCATTGTTCCTGTGCCTTAAATTCCATATTTCTTAGAGTAAAACTTTTATTTCCCCCTCACCCCTCCTACTCCTGTAAGACATCCCTCAGTAAATACGTGTGTTTGGTAGCTGCCGCTGTGGCAGCCTGGAGTTGGCTCTGGCTGTGGCCGGCTGAGAACATGCTAAGAGGCATTGAGGTCTTAGTCTAATTTCTGTTCCTGATCACCCGTGTTGCCTTCCTGTGTAGGAGCCACCCACCACTGCCGAAGCTGGACCCTGGCATGATGTGGTAGACTAAATTGTTACTCCCAATTTTTTCACTCACTTGCAATATTGTAATACATGTATACTCTTGCTATAGCTTTGTAGTGTACAGGTTGTGCTTTTCTACCTCTTAATTTTGGTCTTGCCTAATATGATGTTAGTATATGTGATGCAAACAGAGCTTAAGAAATGCTTATAAAGTTGAGTTACTCTCCTTGTCTTTTACAAAGGGACTTCAAAAAATTCATGGGAAATCAAATTAAATTACATTTATTTGGGTAAACAACATT
>NW_006209177.1:2917160-2933764 GCF_000334495.1 Tupaia belangeri chinensis | reverse complement strand
AGTTTAAGGCTAGTTTTATGTAAATACCCCTTGTTAAAGCTACAGGCCAAAGTTAACTCATGCTAGGCAAAGTCAGCATATAACAGAGACTCAGAGATAAAACAAAAGAACTCACTAATTGACAGACTCAGCAAACAAAATACAGAAACCCTTGGGTTTTTTAAAGAAAGTAAAAGCCTGACTGGCGATGACAGGATGAACAAACCTGAAGGCTCCAGGGAAAGATTATCTTAGCTGGGAGCTCTTATCTAAAGCAACAGGTAGTTTTTCAACTACAAAGAGTTTCTCATCTATGTGCTGCTGACTATGAAAAACTGCTAATAAAACATCCTGTGTTGTCTCCTGAGCTACAAGATCATCTTCCTTTCCCATATGGGTAGTAGGCTCACCCTCTTTAGTTGTAATATAGATAGTCCATATATTAACTGTGTCTTTACTTAACAAGACAAGATTTCTATCTAGGCCTTTGCAACCAGCAATGTTGCCGCCCTGGCCCGGGACTGAAGTTACCAAGCTTCCTCCAAGCCCCCTCTTCAAAAGACCCCGTCCGGTAATCAAGACTGAAGAAGAAAATGGACCAGACAAATAGGCTCCTCCGTTCTGAGAACTGTGTTTGGCTTCACTTGTTCAAACAAGACAGACATCATGTTTTATGATCACTGTTCCTGTGCCTTGAATTCTCTATTTCTTAGAGTAAAACTTTTATTTCCCCCTCACCCCTCCTACTCCTGTAAGACATCCCTCAGTAAATACGTGTGTTTGGTAGCTGCCGGTGTGGCAGCCTGGAGTTGGCTCTGGCTGTGGCCGGCTGAGAACATGCTAAGAGGCATTGAGGTCTTAGTCTAATTTCTGTTCCTGATCACCCGTGTTGCCTTCCTGTGTAGGAGCCACCCACCACTGCCGAAGCTGGACCCTGGCATGATGTGGTAGACTAAATTGTTACTCCCAATTTTTTCACTCACTTGCAATATTGTAATACATGTATACTCTTGCTATAGCTTTGTAGTGTACAGGTTGTGCTTTTCTACCTCTTAATTTTGGTCTTGCCTAATATGATGTTAGTATATGTGATGCAAACAGAGCTTAAGAAATGCTTATAAAGTTGAGTTACTCTCCTTGTCTTTTACAAAGGGACTTCAAAAAATTCATGGGAAATCAAATTAAATTACATTTATTTGGGTAAAAAACATTTAAAGTCCATGTATAGGTTTTCATAACACACCTTTTTTACTGAACAGTTTGAAGACCTATCATATTTCAGCATCAGAGTATACACATTTAGCCATAGGCCCAAGAAGAATGAGATACCATAAGAGCGGCCCTAAATCCAGTCTACAACTTAGGGCCAAACCAATCCAGTTCTCAACCAACCCATGGATGTATGAATGCAAATGAAATACCCAGAATTGCATTGTGCTGAACTTGGGGAAGGGAGTTTGTTATGCAGTATTATTATGATAATAGCTGACTAATACAGTGGTGAACACTTCGGTATTGCATAAGTTCCAGTACCATAGTATAATGAATTTCACAATGGAGTAGAAGAGGAGGGAGGTTTTACTATTTGTTAATTTAAGGTCTCCTAGAACTTAGATATTCTCCAATTTCATAAAAGGATGCAAGAAATTTTCTGATATGAGAAAATGGCTTTTGATCCATCAATTTTTACAATTCTAGTTCAATCAGAAAAACAATCCATTGAGGTCAATGAGTTAAAGTAAATGTTAATCTCACTCTAAATCCTTAAAATCTTTTGTATTTCTTACAGGTTTGAAAATACCCAATGTTGTTTCTCTAGTCAACTTCATTACCTCCAAAAATTTTGTGATAGTTTCCTACAGCACTGGCCCAATGGAGCTCAGATCCAGTATAGGTCAAGAGAATGAAGCTGAGCAAAGTGGCCTGGTCACCTCTCCAGGCCCCTGAGGGAAGATAGTTTTAAGATACGTCTTCCTTAGCTTTAATATATGCCAGGGAGACATTCTTTCTTCAGCAGATTATATTCTATTCAAGTAAATTACCCATCCTGTGATGTTTGCAAGGAGGAAATCAGTGGCTGACGGTCATTTTGATCTCTATTTTTTTTTGTCACAGAACATCAGTATATGCACACACAACTTCCAGGCTTAAGCCTTTGTAGTGTTGATACCACAAGCTGAAACTGATTGCCGAAGCCCCACAAATGAATATACAAACCTCACCAGGACCAATATAAAGAAGGAAACAGAATTTTTCAAAGTGCAAGCCTCAGACTACTAATGCATTTCTGATGGCCTATCAGGTAATTCCAAAACAGTTCTATGGTTTTAGTGGAAAGGGCAATGAAATTAATTAGTACAGATAGAGAATTTGCAATGTGTTTAGCAAGAAAAGGTGTCAAACAAAAAAATTAGAGGCTTTGCCTGATTTCCAGAATGCACAGATCATTTATTCATAGAAATTAACTGGTGGTCAACAATTTGTCACCTGATCTTGTCTCAGTGTCGAAAGGAATGGTGACAATCACGAATACAATCAAAATATGTCCTCTTACACTTCTTTTCAGACTGCTGCAAGAATAAAGCAGTGAGTCCAAGATGCTGCTTTTCTACAGTGGAAGTATGCTGACTCTCAAGGGGCAAACTGCTACATGTAATTTTGAAACAAATGATGAGATTTCCTCAAGACACCAAAACAATGCTGGTAAAGAACATTCTGACTGAGTGTCTTGCTCAAGTGGGCCATTTCAGTGATAAGTTCTTTATCCAGAAAAGTCTGAAGTGAATCCTTTCAGGTTAAGCTGACATGATGTTTTATGTGTAGACTAAGGTACAGGGATTTCTTAAAAATAAACGGAGTCAATCAGTTTGGTCTTCAAGAGCTGGACTCTTTCCTACCATTTGCTGGCTATCTCCATTTGTGAGAGAAGGCAACTGATGAAATACTATGGCATGTGGTGGGATGATACATGTCTTGATTCAGGCTGCCATTACAAAGTACCATAGACTGGATGACTTAAACAACAGACATATTTGTTTCTCATAGTTCTAGAAGTTTGAAATCTAAGATCAGTGTGCCAACATGATCAGGTTCTGATGAGGACCTTCTTTGGGGTTGAAGACTGATGATTTTTTGCTATATCCTCATGTGGCTGAAAGAGAGTACATTAACTCTCTGGAATGCCTTTTATAAAGGCCCTAATTCCATTCATAAGGACTCCACCCCTATTGATGCCACCTTCTTAACCTAATCACCTCCCAAATGGCCCCATCTTTAGTACCATTGCTTGCCAGAGAGACAGAGAGACAAAAAGCGAAAAATCACCCCCCAAGGGGATGGTCACACAACAATCTCTTCTCTATTCTCCTCTTGAGATTTTGGGCACACACACACATGTGCTCAGCATGATTTTTAAACCGCAGAGTCTGGGACTCAAACTGTGGTCCACTACATGGGAGTCTAGGAGCATAACCATTACACAATCTGCTAGTCCCCAAATCTGGACATTTATAACTTTCATAAGGAGATTTATTCAAAATTTACAATTATTATGTAATGCATGCAATCTTTTTTTTTAAATATCTGATGATAATGTTCTTATTTTTCTTTCTAGTCTTTTTTTGACTCTAGTACATTTTTCTTATTCTATTTTTTTTTCTTTCTGGTGGTTTAGAAGTTATATATCCTTACTTCTATTTCTCAAATATAAACCATTAAATTCTTTCCACATATTCAATCTTACATTTTAAAGTCAAAATTAATATCAATTCCTCTCAAACTCTTCCAAAAAATTAAAGAGGAAGGAACACTTCCAAACACATTTTATGAAGCAAATATTACCCTCATAAGGACTGACAGATGACATGGTAGTTGAGGTGCTGGACTCGCACATGGCCAACCACAGTCCCATTCGTGGACCTGATGGTTTGCTCTATCACTTTCCAAAACCAAATTTTTACAAGGTAAGAAAATTATAGGCCAATATTCCTAATGAAAATAAATACAAAAGAAAGTTCTCAACAAAATATTGGCAAACCAAATTAAGCAGTACATGTAAAGAATAAGATAGCATGATCAAGTTGGATTTATTCCTGGGAGGTAAGGATGGTTTAACATACACAAATCAATAAACATGATACACCATGTTAAAAGAATGGAGAATAAAAATAATCTTTCTCAATAGAGGAAGAAAAAGCATTTCTCAAAATCCAGCATTGATTCATGATAAAATCTCCCAACAAGTATACTACAGAAGGAATGCATCTCTACATAATAAAGGCCATATATATGACAAACCAACAGCTGAAATCATACTGAAAGGTGAAAAGCTGAAACATTTTCCTCTAAGATCAAACACAGGAAGAATACCCATGTTCACCAATTCTATTCAATATGCTACTGGAAGTCCTAGCCAGAGCAATTAGGTTCTGAAAAAAGAAACAAAAAGTATTCAAATCAGAAAGAAACAAGCAATACTGTCTATTTGCAGGTAATATGATCTTGCATATAGAAAGCCTTAGACTGCACCAAAAATTAAAAATATATATATATTACAACTAATTAAAAATTCAGTAATGTTACAAGATATGAAGTTAATATACAAAGTCATTGCATTTATATACACTAACAATGAACTACCTAAAAGATATTGCATGGTTGGAAAAGTCATGACTTACTATATATATATTTTTTTTCAACAGGGTGCATGCACTTGCTGGAGAGACAGAGAGACGGAAAGCGAGAAATCCCCCCGACCCTGGAGGTGATTCCCTTTTCCTCCATTCTCTTCTTCGCATCTTGGGCATACATACACATGCACCTGGCTTGAGTTTTAAGCCACCGGATCTGGGACTCGAACGGCGGGTGACTATGTGGGAATCCAGAGATGTAACAATTAAGCCACCTGCTGGTCCCATTATTTATGTTTTTCAAAGACTATTTATTTATTTATCTTTCTCAAAAGATCATTTAATTATATAAAGAACAAAGATCAATCAATGATATATTGTTCATTTTGTTCAATAATCTTTTCCCATCTTTCAGTGAGCTTCATAAGTTTCATCCACAGAAGGACTTGTCTTTATTGGCAAAAGACTGAACAAGGTGGTTATCTACAGCTTCATTGGATTGAATGTTATACCATAGAAGGAGATATGAAGGGCATGAAAAAAGTGAAAGTCTGACAGTTAAGGTCAGCGTATAGTGGGTGTGGCAACACATCCATCCAAACTCCAATGACTTTTGACGAGTGATCAGATTTGTATGTGGTTTTGCATTGTCATGATGGAATACAATTCCTTCATGATCAACGAGCTCTGGACATTTCTGGATTATGGATTCTTTCAAACCATTCAATTGCTGACTGTACGTATTTGAATTGATTGTTTGGTTCCTTGGTAGGAGCTCAAAAAAAGATGACACCTTTAAAATACCACCACACTGAGAACACAATCTCCCTCTGATGAATGTCTACTTTTGATATCATCTGAGGAAAATCATCACATCAGGACCAAGACCATTTGTACACCACATTGTTGTAAATAATACACTTCTCATTATCAGTTATCAGCTACTTCATAAAAGGATCATTTTAATGAGCATATCACAGATGATTTTACATGGCATCAAATGAATTTCTTTGAGTTCACAAGGAACCCAAATATTGAGCTTACTTATGTATTCCAGCTTCTTCATGCGGTCATGAATGCTTGAATGATGTTTCTGTGTTTCTGCAATCTCTTGTGCTGTACAATTTGGGTTTGACTCCATCAATGCCATTAATTTGTCATCATTAAGCTTGGTGGGCCTCACTGACTGAGGAGTGTCATTGAGATCAAAATCACCACCTTCAGAGGTAGAAGTTATCTCCATAGGAAGAGAGAGGACCATTCCAGATTCTTCAGGCTTGGAAGTGGGAGGAAGAGGTATTTTGTAAGGTCTGGGGAACACACCAATTTGTATCATTTCTTTATTCCTTGTGCCTGAGTCATATATGTTGCTCAATAAATGCATGAGGGAGAAAAGAATTTGTTTCTTAGTGAGGAGGTACCGATTATGCCCTCACTTTTCTCTTTTCTTATTCTTACATGGATGCTAGAGTGAGATTTTGACCAGTAATGCCCTCTGTGGATATGATCTCAATGTCAGCCATGTGGAGGAATTCTTCCTTTTGCAATGTTCCAGAATACGTCCTGTTTCTATCAGCAAAAACAAGAACTAACATTTATTTACTGCTGACTCTGTTCTTCTGAGCTCTTTACATGTAAAATCTCTTTTTTTTAAAATGCACATTATTTTTTTGTTTGTTTCTTTATTCATGATGGAGCATGCGTGCATGCACATGAGAGAGAGAGGACCATCTTCCAGAGTCTGACCACAACACAATCCCTTTCCTCCAGTCCTCCAGTCCATTAGATCTTGAACATTTGCATGTGTGCTCAGCATATTTCGGGCTAATTAGACTGAGGATTTGAATCATAGCTTCCATGTGGGATCCTGCATCTCTTGAGCAGCACAGTACCTTGAATTACATGTATAATCTCTTTTTTCCTAAGTGTAATTTCTTTTTTCAAATTTCATTTTCTCTTTTACATTCAATCATATTATTTAGCTTATAAACTGAATCTTTCAACATGTGAACATTTCTCCTTAGTCCAGTTGATAAAACTATAAAATATGAAAATTGTTTGAAGTTGGCACTGTGGTGGGCTCCAGTTAACAAATGAGGAAAGTAAAGCTCAAAGACATTAAGTTGTCCATATTCACATAGCTAGTGGTAGAGCCAGGATTTGAACCCAGGCAGTTAGATTTTAAGTTCCACATGCTGAACCACTGTGACATATTGTTTCTATGTAGAGTTTGTTGTTGTTGTTGCCTTTCTTCACTTTGTCATTAAAAATGTCTTGAAGCCTTTGTTTGGAGCACTGAAAATTGATTCAATAGTCTTTTGGGCCATGGTTTGTAAGTGCTCACCCTGGCCTTTTATCAGCCAATCGCATGATGTCTAGTCACTGAGTCAGATCTGGGCCAAAGCACTTTGAGCCAACATAATGTTCCCACCAACAAAAATGTTTTGCATGAAATATTATGTAGATATGGTTGTAAATTCTCATCATTAAAATCTGTAATGGATAGAAACAATTTCCTGAGTTAATATCATTAGTAAGGAAATAGTCATTTAAGCAGTGTTGTACTGTCCTTCAGAAATGATATGACTACCTCTAGCTATTGATTTATGGAGCACACACTTGTGCATAAACTATTTGTTAACTCTGTCACACACCTCATTAAATAAGCAGTACCAATTCACAAATGATGTAACAGTTCTCTCTCCTTCCAGAGGGACTTTCTCCTTCCTGCCCAACAGACCCAATGCCTTAAATCTTGCAACCAATCTCTATGCATTCAGTTTTGACTATGGTCATTTTTTCCAGGTTGTATTCAGAGCTTTTAGTCATGTTTATAAGGAGTGTGAAGTATTATATTAACTAAAGGATTGACGCAGTGTTTAGAAAAAAAATTCCATTTTTGGCTATATTTTGTAATGTTTCAGTAATGTGTTATCATATATCTATGGAATGTAATTGAAATTTTCCTTTGCTGATTTTCTACTTTTTCCTTAGCCTTTTGTATGGTTCTCTTCCACCTGGACATTTTTAACTCTTGAGAATTGGAATAATATATGCTCCAGGGAGCAGTGAGTAATCTCACAGATGAGTCAGGTGGTTTTATTCAAGGACCAAAACCAGTTAAGAGTTAGGGAACCAGCAGTTAGCGTAATGGCTATGTCACTGGACTCCCACGTAGCCGACCGCGGTTTGCGTCCCGGACCCGGTGGCTTAAAACTCATGCCGGGCGCATGTGCGTGCGTGCCCAAGATCCCGAGAGGAGATTGGAGGAGAAGGGATTGCGGCGTGACTATCCCCCCTGGGGGGTGACTTCTCGCTTTCTGTCTCTCTGTCTCTCTCTGTCTGTCTGGCGAGCGCACGTGCCCTATAGCGAAAAAAACCTCTCAAAAAAAAAAAAAAGAGTTAGGGCAGTATACATGGTGGGAGTGGTGGAGGAGAACTGAATCTTATTAATACTGATGCCATCGTGGTCAATATTTGGTAGAAGAACAACTCACTTTATGATTTAATGATCTGGAAGGGCTGTTCCTATGCACTCTTCAGATTTATAAACTGGGAACTGGAGAAGGAAATGTGTCCTGCCTGGAAAAGGTTAAAATAGATTTGCAACCAAAGGTATCTGTCTGAGGGCGATTTTTTTCTCCTCCTTTGAGACTTAAATAAACTAAAGAAAAAGCCTGCCCTTCACACAGATGGATTGGGTCCAGGTTTTCTCTTAAAAAAAGAAATTGGAGACCCTCACCTCAAATAGCGAAGGTCTGTTATACTGAGCCCTGTGTAGGTGGGATCAGGTTTCTTTACTTGTGAACAGAATTGAATTGGAAAGCAGCCTGAACTGATCTCCTGTCCTCACTTCACCCCCAGCCCCAGCCTGGACCTGAACCCAAGGAATAATTTGAAAGTCTAAAGTTCTAAGTGCACCTAAAGTACAATAACCTTACTCCCACCCCCAAAAAAAAAAAAAAGTAGGATATACCTAATACTCTAAAAACTGAGCTAGGTAAACAGATAAAACAGGTTTAGATCTATATTTGCTAGACCTAAATATAGGGGAAATAACACCAGCCACAACTCAAAAGGAAACTTTTGCATGTGGGCTTTTTGGGTATATGGCTTTCATATATATTGAACAGATTAAGAGCAATTGATAGTTTAAAACAAGTAGCAAATTTTATTGAGCAGGATAGGGGAAAGCAGACCTACTCTAAATGGAATTTACACATTGTGTATGTGTGTGTCTGTGTTAGGGGAGTTTCAGCAGGGAGATAGTATGTTTGCATTAAATGTCTTGTGACCATGTACAACTTGACAACAAGATGCCATGTCACTTATTGGCCTTTAATTTTAACAGAAGGTAATTACACGATGGATTGTCTAGGGCCACTCTGTCTTATTATATTTACTCCGCAAACTGTGCTTTTTAAAACCTTTCCAACCAATACAAAGACTGCATCTATGCAGTACTCACTGCCACGGCAAAAACCACTCCAGTGAGAAATCTCCTGTGGGATACACTTTGTCCCCCACAATAGCCATCATGGTTACTGCTTCATATTATCAGCATCTAGAAGGCACATGAAAATTTCCAAGGTGAAACAAGCCTTGGGATTTTGATGCAATAAGTGATTTGCTAAGTGAGTCTTCCTATTCAATCCAAGTGACTAAGATGAAACTGCAATAAAATTTGTTTGCCACATCAGACCCTGGTTCCTGATACCCAGTGGTCTTGGTGAATTCAGGATGGCTATGTGTGTTCATGAGAACAGAAATCTGTTCTTGTTTCTGATTTTTATTAATCTGCCTTCAAAAGCTTGAATTTCTTTTATAGGGGCTAGAAATATTAACAAGAGAAGTACAATGGAATAGAAATGTATGCTTTCTCTGCACAAAATGAAAGGATTCAGGTTGAAAATGAGCAAAAATTGAATCCCATTTGAAAGCAGAATTTGCAGTCCTACGTAGCAGCTGCCTGCGAATGTCTATAGGGAATTTATTTTTTTTCACGTTACAAATTAATAAGTTCTTGGATAAAGAAAGATTTGAGGGAAAATAAATTTAAACTACCATACATCTGAGACAAAAATATTCTGAGTGCTAATGAGAGACATTTGGAAGCAATAGCATTGTATGGCTCCTGAGTGATTACTTGATTTTAAGGAAGCAATCTTTTTTTTTTTTCCTCAAAGAAAACCTTTTGAACTTTTAGAACTGCATTCATTTGTGTTGATCCAATTTTTCAGGGCTCAAAAGGCCATCTGGGTGAAATTGACACTCATTTCTAGGCATATATTACATGTCATAACCAGATTACTCTTTTCCTGATCCTTCTCCACTGTTCTTCCTCACTGATGAGTCATTACATTGTGGGTTGCCACTTTAGGTCACCCGAGAAGGTCTCCATACATCATCATGGCTGGAATATGTCACTTTTGACTGGCCCTTGTTTTGAAGCTTGTGATCTGGTGTTAGGGTAGTTGGCACCCTTTGACCTTGCTGGTGTAACTCCTTCCATAGACTGCTTGTTTAGCTTTTACAGTCTTTAGGTGGATTAGACAGAGTGATTGAATCTCCCGGATATGTTCACTTACATTTAATGTTCTTGGACATTAATTTTAATGCTCACTAAATGACTTGGCTTGATAAGGTGTTAAGTGACCTAAATGGATAGAAAACAGCTCAGGGACTTCAAACGGACTTTCCCTCTAACCTAGGTATGTATTGGGAGGGGGGCCTGGGAAGTCATCAGTACCTTCTCCATCTCTTCTTACTACCAGGAGGATCCCGGCTATTGGCTTATGGAAAGGTTGTAAATGAGTATGGCATAATGTGAAAGGGGCAACTGATTGACAAATGTGCAAGCATTATTCCCAGTGTATCCCTCATAAATGATTGAGAGAAACATTTCATTTCAGAAAATAAATCTTGTTTAAGAAAATACAAATGCAGCTCTCCCAAAGCAAAGCAATTCCATACATGGTACTTTCTTTTCATGACCAATCCCAAAGAAAGCAACAGACCATTTTAATCTCCCAAAATGGCATGATTTCTGTGACTTATCTTCCAGAATCAAGTATTTCACATTCAGCTCATGACTCTGTGCCAATTGTACCTGAAAATCACATCTCAAGATGAAAATGCCACTGACCCTCAATAATAGGCATTAGAGAAAAATGATTTCTAATCTGTCGTAACTCTGCTGTAGTCCTCATTAAAGGGCCATCAATATATATTAAAATGTATTTTAAAATAAAGTCATTAGGAAAATATTTTAATTCCTATTTAATGACAGTTGAATCATTGTCACATATGATCAAGTAATGAAGGCTGTGTGATCCAACTAACAACATCTTTATTAATTTTAAAACTCTTTCAAAAAATTTCCCTGCTAATTAGAATGAACTTGCTTTCTCTTGATAAGTAAAACTATTTGCAGAAAAAATTAACAGAGAAATCCTGTTTCAAATTACAATATTTTTGACTTCATGTAAGCACATTTTAAAGTTGTTGAAAATCTATGCTAAATAAAATGACATTTGGAGCACAGTTTGTGGGTCTTTTGGTCACCCACTCAGCAGGCACTAGAGATACCAACACAGAAAAGATGTAGGATTATGGAGACTAATGAAGGACAGGCAGGTTTACAAAGGATAATGATGTAAGATACAAAGGATAAATGTTATTAGAGAAGTACTGACAAAGCTCTGTGGGAGCGTAAAGAGGTTATTCACTCCAAAGTGAGTGACACATTAGGGTTTCATATGAGTAAGATGTTAGGAGGCCAAAAGAATGGGGAAGGTAATTACAGGAGTGAGTAGTTTGAACAAAGGTGTAAAGACATGAAAGTTGATGACATATGTAGCAAAAAGGGGGTTAGTACAGTATAACTCAAACTCCAAAGGAATGCTGTGATGTAAGGTTGAGAAGTACTTTTGGGGCTAGTACGACAACTGTTAATGTCCCAACTAAAGTGGAAGTTGAATGTAAGTAAGTAACTCTTTTTTTTTTTGGAGAGGTTTTTGCTATAGAGTGTGTGCACTCGCCAGAGAGACAGAGAGAGATAGAGAGATAGAAAGTGAGAAATCATCCTTTCTCCTCCATTCTCCTCTTGCGATCTTGGGCACGCACGCACACGTACCCAGTGTGAGTTTAAGCCACCGGGTCCAGGACTTGAACTGTGGTCAACTACATGGGAGTTCAGTGACACAGCTATTATGCTAAACTGCTGGTCCCAATGTAAGTAACTCTTCCAGGCCCCCATGCTTACAGTCAAATATTGAAATCTGAAGTCAAAGAATGTGATAGGCCTACAAGTCTAAGCCCTGAAATGGCTATTAGGAGAATTGGAAATATAGGAGGAAGTGAGTTTAGCAAGAATGCACTCTGGCAGAGTAACTTGGTTTGGGTTTTCTAGTTATTGTTTTATACAAATACCTATGTCACTAAAACAAGTTTCTACCTCAGATTCAATGTAGGAAGCACTGAAATCATTATTACTTTATTATTCCTTTATTATTGGAAAAATGTAGACAAAAAGAGATGGCAACTGCAATTTTCCAGTTGGCTATGGTGTACAGTCAGCACAAATATCCATTCAACAATCTGGGTAATTACAGCATGCCCATATGTGCCAGGTTCTGGGCTTAAAGCTAAAAATGTAGAGAACAAAACTGTGCCCTATCTCTCAGAGATATCACAGAGCATGAGACCAAGACATAAAAAAATCCATTCTCAGGGGCCCGTGGGTGGCATGGTGGTTAAGTTGTTGGAATCCCACATGGCTGATCACAGCTTGAATCTCAGACCTGGCGGCTTACTCTCTCACTTTCCCTCTCTCTCTCTTTCTCTCTAAAATTAAATAATAATAATAAACCTATTCTCTTGCAGAGAAGTTAGTGCTAGGCTCCAGGTTTATATAAAGGTGGCAGTTAAAAAGGAAGGGTCGGGATCTTATGTGGTTCAGAGAAGCTTCCCAAGGAGAGAGAAGAATGAGCTGAACCTTCTCTCTAAAATACAGTAGTGGGGGCCAGCAGGTGGTATGGTGGTTAAGATCACCACTGGACTCCTATTTGGTCACCCACAGTTTGAGTCCCAGACCTGGTAGCTTGAAAAATCTCACCAGGCACGTGTATATGCATGCCCAAAATCCCAGGGATTGCCGCATTACCATCCACTTTAGGGAGTGATTTCTAACTTCTCACTATCTCTCTGTCACTTTTGTGAAAGCAAGGGCCTTATGGCAAAAACCTTAAAAACAAACAAACAAACAAAAAGCAGTAGCTTGCTAAGGGCACCAGAATTTGTAAAGAGAAGTCTTGAAGCTACCATGACTGTAAAGACCAGGCTGAGTGTTCAGTACTACAGAGTAAGAGCCCTAGGTAGTAGGGAGAGGACAAGGGCTGAATCTTGTAGGGGACTTGAAGTTGGATGGGCTCCAAGTGATGAAATTAGATAGGAGGAAGGCCAGGTGTTTCAAAAGGAAGCCCAAGGGAACCAGCAGTTAGTGTAATGGCTATGTTGCTGGACTCCCACGTAGTTGACCGCGGTTCGCGTCCTGGACCCGGTGGCTTAAAACTCATGCCGGGCGCATGTGTGTGCGTGCCCAAGATCCTGAGAGGAGAATAGAGGAGAAGGGATTGAGGCGTGACCATCCCCCCTGGGGGGTGATTTCTTGCTTTCTATCTCTATGTCTCTCTCTGTCTGTCTGGTGAGCGCACGCACCCTACAGAGAAAACCTCTCAAAAAAACCCCCAAAAAACAAACAAAAAAACAAACAAGAATAAAATGAAGCCCAAAAAGCAAAGTACATATCTTCACTTCCTTCTGTGGGCAAGAAGAATCCTGCAAGATAATATCAAGTGATTTTGTTAAGGTCTTGGAGTAAACGATCAGGGAAGTCACAAATATTGATATCAGTTTGTTTTTTTTTTAAATATCAGTTTTTAAAATGAGTTGGAACCAATCACCACTCTCACCTTCTGTGAAGTGTTCTTCATAAGAACATAAAAGATAACCAGTTTCTCAACTCATTGTAATATATATGACTAAAACTTGGCCATACCAAGATCTGAGCAAAGTTAGAAAAATTATCTGAGCAGGACAGTCTTGACATGACATCATACACCTTTTCCATTTACTCATAGGAGAACTTGGACTCTCTGTGTTCTATTCCCCCAGACCTGCTCCTGCAGCCTTCCCCATGGGGAACTGTCGCCAGTCTCTGCTCAGTGTTTGTCTGCAGTTCTAACTAATTACAAGTGGCAGAGCTGAGATTGGGACTTGATTGCCCAGAAACATGTCAGTTATTTGATGAAGCAGGTAGAATGAACTCTTGAGCATCTATAGCTTGGTCCTCAGGGAAGTTTGTAGAAACAGGCCTTATATCTGAGTGAGAGCAGCCACAGGCTTCACTTCTTGCCCCAGCTGCTATTATCATAGATTTAAGCCAGGATAGCAATTAAAGTCACTCACAGCTCTAGTGAAGAGGACTTTTGGGGGTTGGGACTGAGGCCTGTTGATATAAAGGGAGGTAATCTCCAAGATGTCAAACAAGCCAAAGTGTGTAGGAAGGGTCACCGTGTTGTTTTTGCAGGTGTCACTCTGAAATCATAGCACTCAAGTAACAATGATTGTCTGTGAAATGAAATTAAAGCTTTTGTGTTGTCAATTAATAGGGACTTACTGCTAAATAAAATAGCCAAACCAGTTGCTATATATAGTTTTATAGTGCAGCATCAACTTCTGTATTGAATTAGGCATTGACTACTCAATTGAAACACAACATAGATGAAATAAACAGTAAACAGGATGCTCAAATAATATATTCTTTGTAGTCATTGACACAATGTATGTGTTTTGAGTTTGAGTTTATTCTGCATCATCTAAACCCACCAATAATATAATGGTGATATGGCAGGTCCTACCCTCTGAGCACCTACTAAGTTTATATAGAGGCTAGCCTAATAGTTAGGAACCATGGGTCCACGTCTTGCTAGTATCTGCAGCACTGGACCTCCCAAATTGGTTACCTGGGTAAATCTGATTTACAGGGACAAGAAAGCAAGAGGGCATTTACATTTTGGGTTGCATACAATTACTGGAGCGGGGTAGCTTTTCCACTTTATTGTTGCAGTAATGATATCTAATAATATCTTAATGATCTCTAGATCTAGAGTTCTAATAGTATATTTGCCACTTTACAAACTCCATGCTGTTCTAGCACCACCAATAAATATTGTATGTAGCATGCACAACAGCCCACTGCTCTCTGGGGTGTAATATGCTGTGAACACATTTCTGCTTCTTTAAATGGACATAAAAAATTTACTCAGACCTCTGGCTTTGTCTTGGTCCTATTGTTAATATGATAGACCCAAGCAAATGCTGTTAGAGATGTATGATTTATACATTAAAGATATTGTCAGAAATGGTTGGGGAAAAATACATCAAGGAAAGAAGCATTTCATTTGTCTTCATGTGCGTCTTTTAAACCAGTAAGAGTAGCAAGATGACTGTATTCTTCAATAACCCTTTGATAAGGCATTAGGAAGCTGACATGGTATCACTTGATGGTCCCATTACTACCTGCTTTGGATGCTAAGTACTTTCATCCACTCCAGAAGTATATTAATGAGTCAGGAAAGGCATATCTGGGAAATAAAATCATCATCTAAGCGTGTGTTTCCTTCTTTGCTAATCATCCCCTCTCTCTTTTTTCTTCTTTACATTTCAAAAGTTGGTCTGGGTAGAGTGAAGCCTGCTGTGGTTTGAGGAATAAGAAACACATGCCACTGGCTCCCACTGGGCTCACTGATTTTTTTCTGACACATGCAGGGTGCAGGCATTTTGATGTTTGCTTTTGGGCGGCTTTTCCCAGGTGCTTTCCTCCCTCCAATTTCCCCTTTCTGCTGGGCTTCAAAGGGGCAAATGAGGAGTCAGTGGCCACATTTTGCAGTTGAAGTAGAAACAATGGTTTTTCAAAGGGGTGCCACCAAGGCAGAGGTTCGGAGGTGGCTCAAATGGCATTTCTGGGAGCAAGAAGAGTTCAGCAGTGCATGGCAAGTTGCTGCGTTCAACAGCACTCTGCTGGCGCTCAGGAGACTTTCAACTCTACACTTCTGTATTTATTTCATTTTAAAAGGGGAAAGAAAAGAAATCAGAAGCATTCTTCAGATGCGAGCCACTAGGAGCCCTGCCTGTCTTCTGCATGGAAACCTGTGTTAATCTGTAAAAACTTGATTTATGTCAGTGCCAGCTAGGTGCTCATGTGGAGACGAGTGCAGGCTCCATGGAGATGAAGGCCGCTATTCATGCTGTCTTACATGAAGAACTTAGCAACAGAATAGCTCTGGTCTTCTCCTCACTCACTCCCTTCTTCTGGGCAAGGCAGATTTTCAGATGTGTTCAAGAATAGTATTTGCTTAATGATGCACTTAATGAAAGTCCTTGATCAAGGATCAAGGCTCTGTGTAAAGGAGGTTTGAAAAGCACAATCATTTAGTTAGGAACTATGTTTTCAGGTAGAAAGAGGGGGGAATCCACACTCCAGATCCAGCAATCAGAAAGATTATGACAGAAATATATGGGTGGATAAATGCTAAATAGACAAAAGTTTCAGATGAGGCTCAGAGAAGACGTGGAAACCGAAGTGCTAACTGGCAAAGTTGAGATGAGAAGTGGTGACAGAGGGAGTGTAAACAGAGGGGTTAACCAAAATGAGAGAGACGGATTAGGCAGAAAGGGCATATACTTGCTAAAATCAACAAGTTGGGAAAGCAAAAGGGGAAAAGTGTAATATGGAGATCAAAGCCACAACTAAATGGTCCATAAAGGAAGACAACAAAACAAGGTAAATGGTGATTAAGTAATCAACCACTTGGCATGCAGCAGGCAATAACTCAGTCTTCCTCAGCCTAGGATGGGAGCTGCTAGGAGGGAGACAGCACTGCAGCAGAAGCCCCCCCTGTCTTCCGGACAGGCAGAGACCTACAGGGAGGAAGA
>NW_006209177.1:2881675-2917078 GCF_000334495.1 Tupaia belangeri chinensis | reverse complement strand
GAGAGGATGAAGCGCTAATTTGCAAAGTTGAGATGAGAAGTGCTGAGAGGAGTGTGAAGAGGTCACTGAGAGGTCTGTGATGCCTGCCCTAGCCCTGCCTACCATTCCAGCAAGCTAAGCAGAGCATCCTCTGCTTCTTAAAACTGAGTGACCCTCTGCCAGCCAATGGCATGATGGCTAAGGTGCTGGATCCCACATGGCTGATTTTGGTGTTTGAATCCAGACATGGTGGCTTGAAAACCAAACCAGGTGCATACGCATGCATGCCCAAAATCTCAAGAGGAGAATGGTAAATGGCAGGGAAGGCATTGCAGTGTGGCCATTCCCCCTCAGAGGGTGATATATCACTTCTCTCTCTCTCTCTTTCATGAGTGCACTTGCTCTATAGAAAAACAAAACAAAACAGAACAAAACAAAACATCCAGGGACCCTTTAGGTCAACGAGTAATGTGCTACTCTTCTCCCCTGATATTAACTATAAAATTACATTTATGTTTTTTCTTCTCACCAATCTAGAAGGCTACCTTATACCTTCATTTGAAAAGCATGAATTTTCCTCTTTTTGTAATATGTAATTATAATATTAAAAGTGTCTTTTCAAATTCCATTCACTTCAGGATTCTGACATACCCAGCTAGGGAATGTAGCCCTCACTTCCCACTGAGAGTCATTGACATATTATTGTATCTTTGAATAGACAGTAAAAGTCAATTAATATGAACACTTACAGACAGATTCTTACAACTATTAGTACCTGTAGTCTAATGGTTCTCTTATAGAGTGACTGAGGTTCAGAGAGGGAAAGGGATTTGTCTAAGGTTGCATTTGGAGTTAAAGATTGAGTTAGGTTTGACACCTAATCTCTCCTAAGTTCTGATTTAGTGCTGTTTCTGCCTCCTTTCATTAATTTCTAATTCAACTTTCTCTGGCCTGAAATATGCCTCGGATTGATCTAGAAAGAAAAAGTCAACTCAGTGAAATAATTATTTTGCCCAAATTTTAAAGGAAGATGTCTCATCCATCTACTTTAGGAGACTAGAAACAACACAGGAACAGGGCCTAGAGCATCACACAGAAACTGGCACATCCTAAGAATGCAGGAGATAATTGTCAAATAAATGAATGAGTAAAAAATCAAACAAAATCATAGGAAAGCTCTCCTGTTTTGCATATGGCTTGTACTATCTCTTTCTTGTGGTGCCTCAGTTTTCTAATCCGTTCAAGAAGGGTAATGATGCTCCTGTCTTAAGCAGTCCTTGTGAGGATCAAATGTATATCAAAGTGATTTGTAAACAGGGAAATGCAAATATTATACAGAAGAGCCCTGTGAGTTGGTTTGATAAAAAGCCCAGAGAACAGAGATAAAGTCCCCAAAGAAAAAAAATGGAATTATACAAATCCTTTACCCACTGTGAGTTCCCCTCAAGCAAAATTCTAGTGTACATAGTTTTATCTCTGTATGCTTTACCAGAAACCAATCTCCCTGTGAGGATATGTGAGTCAATCCTGATAGGGGTAATTAAAGATGGAGAGACCTGAGGTAGAAAAGGGGAAGATGAGTAGAGTGGATGTTCAAGCAGGAACGGAGACTTCGGGGTGTGAAAGAAAGCTGGAGAGGAGAAGGAAACTCTGCAACATGACTGTTAAAACTATAGCATACATTTCTAAAATGGAATGTAAAATGTTAAAGACACAGATTTAAAAATCACAATGTGTCACATCTTGATTAAACCATGCATAACATATTTACATGAGTGTTTAAGAAACACTGATGTCTGTACTATTTAAAATAAAAAGCAAAAAAGGGGAAAGAGCCTTTTAAAAAGTAGGTAGAATAAAAAGAGCAGACAAGTAAGATTTCCTGTAAATAAATTCAGATAAGTGTAAATGGTTAATTCTTCTTCTTTTAACTCAGACTTTTTAAAATTACACACATACTTATATTAACACATGAACGTGTGGCAGCTAAAGGATTCAATGATTATGGTTTGATTCTCTGCAAAACAGATGATGGATTCGTACATCTCCATCCACATAAAAACAAGGAACATTGGTTTGAGGAATAAGGGAACAGAAGTTAACGTGCTTTGAGGTGGGTGTCTTAAATAAATATGTCTAAGTTAAAGGAAGAAGAATAACGCATCAACACTTATCTCAATTTATTTACGGGAATTCTCAACTAGAACAGAAAGATTAAGAAAAGGCTAAATTTTTCTACTTCTGAGCTGGGACATCCAACTTAACCTATCAAACATCAGAGCTACTAATTGTCAGGCCTTTGGACTTAGAGACTTGTATCATCAGCTCTGATTCTTGGGCCTCTGGGCTTGAAGTCAAGCTACATCACCAACTTTCCTGGCACTCCAGATTTCAAATGGTGAATCATAGCACTTCTCAGCTTCCATAATCATATGAGGCAATTCATCATATATGTCATGACTTTTCCGATGACCAAATAGATCTGTTTCTTTATCTCTCTTTACATATTCTATTGGTTTTGCTTCTCTGGAGAACCCTGACTAATAGACCCTAACAATGTGTTGACAAGAAAAGTACATTTGTTGCTTACTGTATTAAGAGCCAGTCTTGGTAATACTTAGGAAAGGATAGGTCAGGAGTAGTCTAAATAGAGCAGATAATTCAGTGCTGGTGCTTGATTAAAATTGGAATAGTTGTTGATACATTAATAGTTTGGAACTGGTAGACACAGTGAAGTAAGTGCTTTAAGGCAAGCCTTGAGACATAGCAATCACACAAAAAGTCCATTGAATAATATATCATTTTGATAAAGGAACTATCACCCTAAATAGGGTTAGTTGAGGATCCTTTTGTTCAACTATATGAATTGAAACAACTGGAATTTATATATAAAATTTCATCTTCCTGAATAAGAACTTTCTGAAATCATAAGATCATGTCCTTAATCTAATTAAGTTGGATGGCCATAAATGGTTTCAGTACTCAGGTAGCAAAATGGAGTTCTGAAAGAGTTCTAGCTCCAGGTAAAATGGAGTAACCATACTCTGTCTTGCCCTTCACATTGAATGCAACTATAAAATTGAGACAGATTACACAAGACAACTACTTAAGAACTTTTGAAAAGTAAATAGCAGGCAGATTGAAGAAGACCAGAAACTAAAGTAACAACAAATTGGTGTTGAGTTTCTCATTTTTCCCTCTGGGATTTGTACTCTTGGGCCCAAGGCAGCCCAGAATCCAAAGTTCCAGGAAGAACAAAATCATCTCTTTCTCTCTCTCTCATGCATATGTCTCTTTTCATGAATAAAATAAAACTTTTAAAAAATCAGATAAAAATATTAAATCAGACTAAACCAGTACAGAGGTATACTGTGTTCACTGATTGAAAGACTCAATTTCAGAAAGACTTTTTTTTTTTTGGAGAGGTTTTTCGCTATAGGGCGTGTGCGCTCGCCAGACAGACAGAGAGAGACAGAGAGACAGAAAGCGAGAAATCACCCCCTAGAGGGGATAGTCACGCCGCAATCCCTTCTCCTCCAATCTCCTCTCGGGATCTTGGGCACGCACGCACACATGCCCGGCGTGAGTTTTAAGCCACTGAGTCCGGGACGCGAACCGCGGTCGACTACATGGGAGTCCAGCGACATAGCCATTATGCTAACTGCTGGTTCCCTAGAAAGACTTTTTTTTTCTTTTTTTTATTATTTTTTTTGGAGAGGTTTTTTTTTCACTATAGGGCACGTGCGCTCGCCAGACAGAGAGAGACAGAGAGACAGAAAGTGAGAAATCACCCCCAGGGGGAGATGGTCATGCCGCAATCCCTTCTCCTCCATTCTCCTCTTGGGATCTTGGGCACGCACGCACACGCGCCTGGCGTGAGTTTTAAGCCACTGGGTCTGGGACGCGAACCGCAGTCGACTACATGGGAGTCCAACGACATAGCCATTACGCTAACTGCTGGTTCCCCCAAGAAAGACTTTTTAAAAGTAGATTTGGGGACCAACAGATGGCATAATGGTACGTCACCCGACTCCCATGTAGTTGACCACTATTGGAGTCCCAGACTGGTAAGACTCACTCCAGACAATGTGTGTGTGTGCATGCCCAAAATCCCAAGAGGAGAACGGAAAAGAAGGGACTGTGGCATGGCCATCTCCCCCAGGGGGTGATTTCTCATTTTCTGTCTGTCGGTCTCTCTGTCTCTTCAGCAAGCACACACATGCCCTACAGTAAAAATATATCTCTGAAAAAAGAAAAGTAGATTTGGACAAGCTGATTGTAAAATTTATTTAAAAGGTAAAGAAACCAGAATAACCAAAGAAATTGTGAGAAGGAAAAAAATTAAAAGACTAAGTACCCAATTTTAAAACTTACTCTGAAGACAAACTCATCAAGACCACATGGCATTAGCAAAGTGCCGCATATAGATCAATGGCACAGAGTAGAGAGTGGGGAAGTAGTTCCACATGAGTTTGGCCAATTGATTTTTAAAAAACACTTTTATTAAAATATAACTTATATAGCACAAATTCACCTGTTTTAAATGTACAGTACCACTACTTTTTTAGTAAATTTATGGAGTTCTGCAGTTTTAGAGCATTTCTACTACCTCAATAAAATTCCTCATGTTGGCTCACATCTCATCTCCATTCCAAACCTTCAACCCTGGTCAGCTACTAGTCTACCTTATTTCTCCATGGATTTGACTTTTCTGGACATTTCATATAAATACAATTATACAGTAAGTGGTCTTTGGGTCTCAGACTTTTTCTACATAATATTTAAAATAATGTGTTTGGGTTATTGAACACCCACTTTATGCCACTAGACTTCTGATGACCAAAAAGACATATGGATCTTATGGTCTAATGGGGAAAACCTATGGTAATTATATAATGATAAAATACATGTAAAATTTCATCTAAGTTTCCTAATGCTTTGGAAACATGACTGAAATATGAGGCAAGTCTTGCCTTTCTTGAGACAAAATAAGTGTGAATTAGACAAAGGACAAAACACTTCAGATAGGTGGAACACGATGTGTCTACTAGCAAGACTGACCATATTGTATGGATGGAATTCAGAGAGAAGAGAAGAATGATGGGAGATAAGACTAGAGAAAAAGGCAAGGACCAGATCACCTTGGATCTTATTAAGCTATATTAAAGATTTTGGTCTACTTTAAGACCAAATGGAAGCCATTGACATGTCTTAAATTGGTGTGTGTGTGTGTGTGTGTGTGTGTGTGTGTGTGTGTGTATGTAGGGGTGAGCGACATGACAAGTTGGTTTAGAAAGACCCACTCTAGCTGCACTGTTGAAGAATAAATTGAAATTGAGTCAAGGTGGCTGCAAGGAGGTCAGTAAGGAGGCTGTTGTGCTACATGGATCCCTTTGGGACCCTCAGAGTTCCACAAGATAGGTCTTGTCAAGGTAGTCAACTGTCTTTAACCAACTTTCAGGGTAAATCTCACAAAGCCTCATAGCATGAGTTAAGGGAAGAGGTTTATTGAGAAAGATAAAATTTACAGGTCCAGGAAAGCAAGAAAAAAAAATTACAGATCCTCTATCCCCTGTCATCCCATGAAGAGACAAGCCAAAGGCCAGAGCACTACTGCCTCACAGTAGTGTATATAAACATTCTTCTTTTTATAGGGCAAATGTGAAGAAGCAGTCTTGTCAATTGGGAAATACATAAGCTGCTGAACAACAGGCAGTTGGATTCAGGGTGCTAATGCTTTACAGGAGTTGTCTGGGTATGCCAGCTGCATATGAAACTTTACAATCTCTATTGCTGGGGTGAACAAGGCCCTGGTACCATGGGAACCCGAGTGTGTGTGCAGCCCAACCCCCTAGGAGACAGGGGAACCTCTGCTCTAGCTAGCTCATTCTTCCAGGCAATCCAGAATGAATTGTCAACATTGTAGTATGATAGTCTTGCTCATTGCACTATAGGAGTTACCGCAGTATGGCTCACAAGTGGAAAACTCCTTCTGCATAGAAAACAGTTTCAACTTTGCACACCATATAGTCTTTGTCACAATTAAATTCTGCTGTCATAATACCAGAGCAGCCATAGACAAGATATAAAACAATGAATATATCTGTGTTCCAGTAAAACTATATTTACAAAAATCAGTGGCAGCTCAGGTTTGGCTTCTGGGTCATAGTTTGTTGATCCCTGGTCTAGGCAAGAAATGATAGTACCTATTAATTTTTCATAAAAGTGTAAAAGCAAATCAGTAGAGAAAGGATATCTTTTTCAACAAATGTTGCTAGAGCAAATCAGATATTCATAGGTAAAAGCATAAACCTTTGTTTATGCAAAAATTTACTGAAAATGGATCATAAATCTAAATATAAAACCTAAAACAACAAAACCTTTAGAAAAAAAGTTGTGATCTGGAGTTAGAAAGAGTTCTTATATATAACATCAAACAATTTATAAATGAAGAAAAAATGATAAATCAGATTTCATCCATATTAAACATGTTTGCTTTCCCAAAACCACTGTTAAAAGGCAATCACAAGTCAGCAGGTGACATAGAGGTTAATGCACTAGACATCACATGGCTGACTCTATGTTTCAAGTTCCAGACCCAACACTTGAAAATTACACTGGGCACATACATGTGTGCAAATCCAAAATATTGAGAAGAGAATGGAAGATAAAGGATTGCAGTGTGGCCATTCCCCCTGGAGGGTGATTTCTTACTTTTCCTCTCTCTGTCTCTCTCTGTTGAGTACATGCACTATAAACCAAAAACTTTTAAAAAAGAGCAATTGCATATTGGGAGGAAATATTTATAAACCACACACCTGATAAAGAATGTGTTTGTAAATGTGCATGGAATTTCTTAAAACTCAGGATTAAGGAAATAAACAACCTACTTTTTTCAAGACAGTCAAAATACTTCAACAGACATATCCAGTGAAGACACACAGATGGAAGAATAAGTACATGAAGATATGCAACTTCATTAGACATGAGAGAAATGCAACTGAAAGCCACAATGAAATATCATTACAAATCTACTCGAATGGCTAATTTCTTTTTAAATATTAACGATATGAAGTGCTGATGATATTCAGAGCAACTGAACCCTTACATAGTGCTAGTGGGAAAGCAAAACAGTACAGTCACTCTAGAAAAAGTTTCAGCAATTTCTTACCAAGTTAAACATATACTTACTATATGACTCAGTAATGACCCTCTTCTAGAGAAATGAAGACCTATATTCACATACAAATATGCACATAGCAGGTCTATTAATAATAATCAATACCTAGGAAAACTCAAATGTCCTTCAGCGAGTGGCTAAACTGTGGTACATTTATATAATGGAATACCACACAGCTATCAAAAGGAGAGATCTATTATTACATACAACAAAGTGATAACTCTCAGAAGCATGCTGAGTGAAAATAAATCATCTCAAAAGATTACACATTGGGGACCAGCAGATAGGATAATGGTTAGATTGCTGGACTCCCATGTAGTTGACTGCGGTTCAAGTTCTGGACCTGGTGGCTTTAAACTCACGTTGGGTGCGTGTGCATGCCTGTCCAAGATCCTGAGAACAGATGGAGCAGAAGGGATTGTGGTGTGGCCATCCCCCCTGGGAGTGATTTCTCGCTTTCTGTCTCTCTGTGTCTTTCTGTCTCTCTGGCAAAAAAAAAAACTCTCTAAAAAAGATTATATACTGTATGATTTATTCCCTTTATATAATACTCCTTTTGGAGATTCCTCGACTTTTAAGGGTCTTATTTAAGAAGTCTTTGCCTATTTCAGTGTCGCCAAGAGTTTCCCATGTGTTTTCTACCAATAGTTTTGTAGTTTGGGGTTTTGTGTTTAAATCCTTGATCCATTTTGAGTTGATTTTTGTTAATTGTGAGAGATAGGGGCCTAGTTTCATTTTTCTGCAGGTGGATATCCAATTTTTCCAGCACCATATGCTGAAGAGATTTTCTTTTCCCATTGGATTTCTTGTGCCCTTTATCAAAGATCAGTTAACTGTATATTTGGGGGTTTAATTCTGGGTTCTCTATTCTGTTCCATTGGTCTACATGCCTATTTTTGTACTAGTACTATGCTATTTTGATTGTCACTTTACAATAGTGATTGCTTGCTGCTCAGAGGAACCAAAAGAATCACCTAGAGCTGACTTTAGAGCAAATTAGTAATATCAACAATCATGATTACTAGTATGCATTGCTATTCTTTTAAGTCAAATTATATGTTGCTATAAACCAAACCTAAAATATGACATTCTTTCCTAGTGAAAATCTATATTAAAATGATACATTTTAATATGCTTTGGCTACACTATCTAAATTATTGCTCAGTACCCCAATTTTCGTATTCTTCCCTTTAATAATCTTTGCTGCACAGTGTTAAAGAAGAAGAAAATTGGTGATTAATAAAGGAGCAAACAGGTGGCTACACTGCTTCTAAAAGATCAGTAGTGTAATAATTTCTTAATTATTTTTATACTCTGTAAGGGTTTTTAAATACGTGATGATATATTTCTTTCTTCTACTTCTGGTGGCACTACATTTTATTTCGAATAATAATTAATGAGAAAGGAGACATCTCTATACATTTTATTCCTCCTGTTTTAGTCTCTTAAGTAACCATCCTGTCACATTTATTATGCAAATGCACAGTACTGCATGGAATTTCAGCAATATGGGAGACGTCTTTCAGAATGCCTTGAAGTACTTTTTTGGAATTAGCTTTTTATTCCTGAAAGCAGAATTTTCCATATGCCTTTCAAAGAAGCAGATGAAAGCTGCATAATTGCTCTGTTTTCATCAAGGTGAACAAACCAATGAAACATTGAAAGTATCAGACAATGGAGAGAAAAACTAAGCTTGTCTTTTCTGGGGTGTGCTGGGGTCTGTGAAAGGGTGCTAAGTGTACAATTAGATACAGAATACCTTCCATATCCTTAATAACCACCCACTTAGTTGGGTATGTGTCCTGCTAGTCCAGATAAGGCATGTATTTGATTAAGAGAAATAATTCTATATAAATGCTAGTCTATGTAGCCAAGCAAAGACAGAGTCAGCTTGCCTATTATGGATCTGTCATTCTTGTCTGTTTGCTTACTGAACTTTCTTTTGCAAACCCAGTGGCCTCCCTTTGGTATGCTAAGCAGGCCCAAACGTTGCTAACATCTTGAAGTGAAGTCACCAGCCTTTGAATGACTCTGAGAGAGTCTGAAAGCCTGCCCCAAGTATTTTGTTCCAAAAGTTTGTTTGTAATTCAGTTGTTTGGAACTTGAGAAGCATTTTTCCCATGGAAATAATGTTACAAATGGTGGGAAGGTTCCCAGGCCAGTCCACAAAAGCCCATTTAACTGAGAATATGGCTGGACTATCTTGCCCAGAGCACTAGGGAGCCAGCCGCCATTAAGAATATTGTCTCTATGGGAAACTGTGCTCCCAGGGCTAATTGTGGATGCCAGCAACAGTTTTCCAGCCCTGTCTAGCCTCTGGCAGCTGGAGCCTGCACTCTTCCTTTCCTTCTTCCCTTCAGGTTTGTGAGATTGGAAAGTAGGAAGTCTTGAGGAATTAAAGAGAGGGGGTGCAGAAGGTCCAGCTACTTCATAGGAGAATTCTGATAGGGATAGGGTGACCATATTAGCAAATATAACTATTGGGTACCTAGTTAAAGTTGACTTTCAGAGAAACAACAGATACTTTTTTGTACATGTGCCATGCTATATTTGGGGCATACCCTTTAAAAGTATTTGTTGTTTCACAGAAATTCCAGTTTAACTGGAATTCTGAATTTGATCCTACAGCCCTAGGAAGTACAGGCTTCCTTGTTTGCCATGGTTGCAAGGCTTCTAGAACAGAAAGGCAAGGGTTAGGAAGGAAAGATGGAATCATTATGACCTTGGGCAAATTGCTAAACCATCTCTGTGTCACAATTTCCTCATCTGTACAAGAGGATTCTATTACCTTCCTTGTTTTATTGTGTGGATTAAATCTGTGGTAATATATGAAAAGGGCTTAGAATGGTGGCCAGCTCGGGACCAGCAGTTAGCACAATTGCTATGTCACTGGACTCCCATGTAGTCGACCGCGGTTCAAGTCCCGGACCCGGTGGCTTAAAACTCACACCAGGTGTGTGTGCATGCGTGCCCAAGATCCTGAGAGGAGAATGGAGGAGAAAGGATTGCGGCGTGGCCATCCTCCCGGGGGGTGATTTCTTGCTTTCTGTTTCTCTGTCTCTCTCTGTCTGGCGAGCGCACATGCCCTATAACGAAAACCTCTCAAAAAAAAAAAAAAAAAAAGAATGGTGTCCAGCTCATACTGTTTTATAGGTTCTGTCTATTATTACTGTTATTTTCTTGTTTTCTATTTTACCTACAATCTTAGAAATATGAGCATTCTGTGATTTTTTGTCCCAACACTAAGTAGCCCCTCATAACTTCTCTTTCTCTCACTCTCTTTCTCATATATTAACTGTTAATTTTCTCTTTGTTTACAGGCCTGAATGTTTCTACACTGGTGCTTTATTTTATATAGCCAATCTCACTAAAACCTGATGTTGGTTATGACTTCCTAAAGAGTGTAGTACTTAAATTTGGAGATATATATATAGATATAGATATAGATATAGATATAGATATAGATATAGATATAGATATAGATATATATAATAATTTCATCAAACACTTTATAATGAATATATTCATTTAAAGCAGACCCCTTTGTGGTAAGCACCCTTTTAAGATGACCCCAATGCAATAATCCACACATACATTCTGATTCTAATGCCTTTATGTATCCCCTCACCTTAACTGTGGACTAGATGTAATCACTTGCTTCCAATGAACAGAATATGGCAGAAATGATAGGGGCATCACTGTTAAGAGTAGCCTACAGAAAGCTGTGACTTCTGTCTTACTAGCACTCTCTCTTGTCCTCTCACTGGCTCAATATAAGGGAAACCAAATGCCATGTTGTCAGCTGCCCTACGGAGTGGCCTGTGTGACAAAGAAACAAGGGAGACCTCTAGCCTACAGCTTGCAAGGAATTGAATTTTATTAAAAGCCTCTTGAGTGAACTAGGAAATGGATCCAACTCCAGTCAAGCTTAAAAATGATTGCAGCACTAGTGACACCTTGATTGTAGCCATGTGAGAGACTGAGCCAAAAGATCTCGCTAAACTGTCCAGATTCCTGGCCCACAGAAATTTCAAGGTGATGAATGTGTGCTGATGAAAGGCACTAACCTTTTGAGTTGCTTATTATGCATCAATAGATGTAATACATCTCCATATATCTATATTATACAATTAAGCTTTTACTACATTTATGTTATCATTACAGTTGCTCTGTCAATCCATACTTCTGTTCACTCATCAATCTATCCTATCTGTTGGTGTTTTTGACTATATGTCATTTCACTTCTAGATTGATGACTATTTAGAGATATTTGAGGATGTCATAATGCTGATCTTTGAATAATTAAAATAATAGAGTGTTTGATTCTTCTTAGATAATGGGTCAAATTTTAATAATCCTATAACTTAGAGACATTGTCCAATAATTTAACCTTGATAGATGAGACTATTGCCTCTAAACTGTCCTTTCCACTCTGTTTTGTAAACCTTTTTATACTACATTTATTTATTTATTTATTTATTTATTTATTTATTTATTTATCTTTTAAAATTCCATATTAAGGTTGCCACCTGGGCCAGCCAGTGGCATGGTGATTAAGGCAGCTGAATTCTACATGGCCAACTCTGTAGTTCAAGTTCCAGATCTAGTGGCTTGAAAAACACACTGGGCACCATGTGCATGCATGCGAATGGAGGAGAAGGGATTGTTGTATAACCACCTTCCTCACCCCTGCCGGTTGATGCTTTCTTTCTTTGGCAGGGCATAGACCTTACAGGAAAAAAAAATGCCACCATTTAGTTCTTTAGCAAAATTTTCATTTTATCATTCTTTTCCAAATCTATGGCTACATAATGAACTTCTTTGATTTAGTGTCATAACAACCACCATTCATTCATTATGCGCAATGATTTTTGTGTCAAGATTTTGGAGAAGGCATAGTGTCAGCTGTTCTGTGTTCTTGGACCTTAGCTGGGAAGACGTAAGGCCAGGGTAACTTGATAGGCGGGGACTGGAATTAGCTGGAGTGTTCTTCATTGATGTAGTTGATGCATAGGCTGTGCTGTCCTGAAGGCTAGGCTCAGTTGAGACTGTTGAACAGAGCACGTCCATGTGGTGTATCAGTATTACATGGGCCTCTTATGACATGGTCATTGTGTTTTTGAGAGGGAGCATTCTGACATAAATCTTTCAAAGAGAGTAGACGTTTCCAGAAAGCTAGGCAGAATTTTCCTAGCCTTTTATAACCTAGTCTTGGAAATCACACAGTGTCACTTCTGCCGTACTCAAATTCTCAAAGAAGTCACAGACCACACAAATTCAAAAGGAGGAATATGGGCCTTATCTGTCAATGAAGAGTGTCAAATAATTTGTAGCCATAATTTACAACCACCACACATCTTAATTTCTCTGAATTATTCTCTTTGTCTACCAAAGAGGTGGAATATCTTGAAATATGCTGCAAAAATTATTCCATAAGCCACTTTAAGACAATCACAGGAAATGATCATTGACTCAGTAAACAATGTAATTTCCAAACTACAGCTGTAACATGATACTTGAGAAAAATTAAGAGAAGTAGCTCATGACTCATTTGCAAATTTTGGAATAAAAAGTTTTTGACATTACAGAGCATGTTGCCATCTCACTATCTTAGCTGAAAAGAAAGCCACACCTGAAAACAGAAAATTTCTTCCATAGCCCATATTTCTGTGGGTTCTTAAAGTGTGCAAATACTCTTCTGTTTTTGATAGGATTATGTTCAGATAAACCCATATGAGTTGAAAATTTCAGAAGTCAAAAATGCATCTGGTATACCTAACCTACTGAAGATTATATCTTAGCCTGGTCTACCTTAAGCATGCTCAGAACATTTATTAGGTCATTGGGAAAGTTATAACATGTTTTTCTGTTTGTCTATGCAAAAATGCATCATGACTTTCCTGAGGACCAAATACATTATCCTACAGTTGGGTGGAATTAGCTAACACAAAGCCTATTTTATAATAAAGTATTGAAGATCTCAAGTAATTTATTGAATACTGTACTGAAAGCGAAAAACAGAATGTTGTAATGACACTCAAAGTAGAATAACTATTGAATGTGTATTGCTTTTGTACTATCGTGAAGTTGAGAAATCCTGAGAAGAACCACTCTAAATTGGAGGCCATCTGCATATGTATGTAAGTATGTAAGAATCTTATTATGCCCTTCATATTTTTTTCATTCATAAATACGCTCATTCAGAGCTGGTTTCATGTTGCAGTGGCAATGCATTTCTCAAGGGAAGCCAAATCCCACATGGTGATCACAGTTTGAATCACTGGCCCAGTTTACCTGAAGCATGTCAAGTACAGGCAAGAGTGCCCAAGATATGACTGGATGGAGGACTGGAGGAAGGGGATTGTGGCATCATTAGTTTCTGTGGAGTGTTCTTCCCTCTCATTTCCTCTCTCCCTCTTATGTGTGCATGCAAGTGTTCTATCATAAATAAGAAAGAAAATGTATTGTGGTTTCTGGTTTAAATATATTCGATGTATATTTTTGTGGGCTATAGTATGGTATTTAAAGCATGCATACAGGATGTACTAATCAAATCAAAGATATAAACATGTTAATCTTCTTCAACATTGAGCATTACATTATGTGGTATTTACATGATAATAGTTCTGCTAGTTCCTTTTTTTGGAAATATCTATTGAATTGTCCATATCTTTTACTCTGCTGTAATACATTATTCCATGGCCTATAACCTCTATTTACATATATTCTTTTTTTTAATTGCCAGAGGGCATGTACACTCCCCAGAGAGAGACATAGAGACAGAGAGACAGAGATAAAGGGAGAAAGCATCCCCCAATGGGGCATGGTCATGCCACAATCCCTTCTCCTCTATTTATCCACTCTGTCAGGATTTTGGGCATGCACTCCCATGCACCCAATATGTTTTGCAACCCTCCAGGGCTGAAACTTGAACCACAGTCAGTCATGTGGGATCTGGACTCCTTAACCACTATGCCATAGGATTGGCCCTATATGTATTCTTAATGGACACAATATTTTTTAAAAAAAATATGTATTGGTAATAGCATGTATGATAATATCTTTAACTAGGCTAATATACAGTGTATTCACTCTGGGAAAATTCATTTTGCATACCATAATAATATATAGTGATTGAATGTATTAAAAATAATAAAATTTAGGGACCAGCAGTTGGCGTAATGGTTATATAGCTGAACTCTCACGTAATCGGCCACAGTTTGAGTCCTGCACCTGGTGGCTTAAACTCATGCCGGGCTCATGTGCATGCGTGCACAGGATCCCAAGAGGAGAAGGGATTGCAGTGTGGCCATCCCCCCGGGAGGTGTTTTCTTCCTTTCTGTCTCTCTGTCTCTCTGGTGAGCACACGCACCCTATAGCAAAAACCTAATCAAAAAATTAAATAAATAAAAATTTAAAAATACATTAATTTAATAGCTTTGACCCATATCCAACAACTCAAATTTCCTCTTTGAAAACTTTTATTCAGTGAATGATTGAATCAATCAGTGTATAAAAAAATAAATTACTCACTCTTTGCACACCTGAAAACAAACAAACAAACAAAATACAAGAAACAAAATTTTTGAATTTGGGATCTCAAAATAGAGAATTTTCACTAGACGTAAAGAGCAAATTCTAGATTAAGAGACAACTTTATTTTTAGTCCAGACATCCACCTATCCATCTAACTGTCCATCATCTATCCATCAGTGTTCTACATACATTTGGAACTTATGTCTAATAGGGCAGAAAGACAGTGGATAAGTAAAATACCTGATTAATATAATGGAAATATATCATAAATACTATGCAGGAAAAATCCAGGGTGTTAGATAACAATGCCGAAACCTACTTGAATATAGATAGTTAAAGAAGGCTTTTATAAGGGAGAGACATTTAAACTGAGACCTGACGAGTGGAAGGATAGAATCAAGTAAAGATTAGAAGACAGGTAGAGAAAACAGCTTATATGAAGTGCCAGAGTTAAGAAGGGTGTTTCTAGTACAGCTTGATTTTAATGGACAAAGGAAGTATTAAGACAAGAGGTTTGGAAAGTTTTAAGCAAGGGAGTGAAATCTGATTTATACTTTTCAACGACCACTTTGTTTTATGCATAAAACAAGGAACAAGGGTTAAAGCATTTACTACCTTTTCACTCTTTTTATTTTTAAGGTTTCTGTTATAGGACACGTATGCTCGCCAGAGAGAGAGAGAGACAGAGACAGTGAGAATGAAAGTGAGAAATCATCCCTCACATGGGGGCTGACCACGTTGCAATCCCTTCTCCGTCATTCTCCTTGTGCAATTTTGGGCATGCACGCACATGTGCTCAGCCCTAGTTTCAAGCCTTCAGTCTGGAACTTGAACCACTATTGGTCATATGGGAGTCCAGCGCCTTAGCACTACACCACCTGCTGGCCACCCTTTTCACTCTTTCAATGAATTTTCTTGATAAAAATAAATTATTCATTAAAGTCCAACTTATTAATATTTTGCTTTATCATTTTGTGCTTTTTGTGTCCTATTTAAAATTTTGTTTCTATCTCTAGGTTATCAATATGCATTTTTATATTAGTTTCTAAAAACTTTATTGTTTTGTCATTCATATGTAGCTCTACAACACACTTGGGATAAATTGATTTTTGTTTATAGAATGAAGTACAGACCCAATTTTATTCTTTTTCGAAAGACATATCTTACTGATTCAACACTATTTATTTAAAAAGTTATCCTTTCTCCAGTACACTCTCATGTTATGTCTTACATAAAATAAGTGCCCATATATGTGTGAGTTTATTTCTGGGTTTTCTATTCTGATCATTGTATCTATTTATTTTTCTCTGAATTCATGACACACTGTCTTAATTACTATCATATATAATATAGTATATAATTACACACACACACACTTGTTGGATGGAATTGGCATTTAATCTATAGATTGGTTTTGGAAAAATTAATATATTTGGAATGTAAAGTTTGCCATTCCATGAACAAGAGCATTTCATGAACATAGCATAACTCTTCATTTATCTCAGTATTCTTCAATTTCTCTCAGTGCTCTTTTACAGCCATCTACACAGAAGTCTTGCACAATTTTGTCAGATTTATCCCTAAGTTGTGGATAATTTTAATACTATTTTAGAAGATATCTAATTAAAAGTTTTGTTTATACAGACATGCAATTAATTTTTGAGTATTGCTTTCAAATCTAGTAAACATAACTTATCAATTCAAATAATTAATCTATAAATCTTTTTAGATGTTCAAGGTATACAATTATATTTTTTGTAAATAACAGTTTTGTTTCTTTTTTTATGATCTCTTTATTTTTCTTTTTTCTTTGTTATGCTATTAACTTCATTATAATGTTGGACAGAAATGAACAGACTGGTCTTCTTTATCACTGAGTAAAATGTTTGAGTGTTTCACCATTGTACTTGTGGTAGGCTTCTGTTTTTTACGGTTTATTTCTTTCTCCCATGAACATGGGAGACAGACAGAGAGACAGAGACAGAGAAAGACAGAAAGATGGGCATTCCCAACAGAGAAAGAAAGATAGGTTTCCCCAACAGACTTCCTATGCTATGATCCATTCCCAGCTTCTGCCAACACCAGATCATGGGCACACAAGTGCCAGGCATACTCAGAGAAATCTCCAGAAGCAAACTCAGAACTTACCCGTGTGGGTCAGCCTCAAAGTGTTGTGTAACTTCTGTACCATTGCCCCGCCCCATTTGTGACAGTTCTCTGCCAAGCCATAATAGCACAGGGAATAGGGTACCTCTGTAAGATACTTGAGCCACATGGGAGGCCCATGTTCCAATCCTGGGTTGACCTAAACATGCCAGGCATGCTTCACAAGTACCCGTAATCCTGGCTAGCTGCGAGGCTGTAGGGAGGATCACAACATGACAAGACCCTGTCAGGAGTGCTTGTCTTTCTTTCTCTTTCTCTTTTTCTTACTTTCTTTTCCTTCCTTTCTCTCTTTTTCTTTCTTTCTTCTCTTACTTTCTCCTTTCTTTTTTTTTAAAGAATTATTTTATTTAACTTTATTTATTTATTTATTTTAATTTGACCAGGACCAAAGGCAGAGAGGAACAGAGCAAGAGAGAGAGGGAAAGTAAGAAAGCAAGTTGCCAAGTCTGGGACTCAAACCACAGTCAGCTATGTGGGAGTACAGTGCGCTTATCCACTATGCCACCTGTCAGCCCCAAGGGAGTGCTTGTCTTTCTATCTCTTTCTCTTTTTATCCCTTTGTCTCTCCTTCAGGAAATAAATATTTTTTAAGAGAACATTGGCAGTACAAGTTTAAAAATAAAACTTAAAAAAGAAAATTATTTTCCACTTTATGAGCATATTTTGCTTCATCATAAATATGTTGAATTCAATTAAACATGCTTTCCTTATCTATTGATAAAATCATAATTTTTTCCTCTATATTCTGTTTTTTAACTTTTATTTTTATAGAGCAAAAAATTAATGATCTTCTTTCAACAGAGAACTTTACATTTCTTCTGTTCAATGTTTCTTCCCTTTGTCCCTCCCACCCTCCCTCTACCATCCTCTCTCTACCACCCACTCCCCTCCCCTACAGTCTCTGGTATCTACATCTATTTTCTATACTATCATATCTTTGGATCTTTTCATTTCTTCCTTAGAGTACAGACATTCAGTACCTATTGAGTGGGGATATGAAGTGTGTATCTTTCAATGTCTGGCTCATTACACTTATCATTAAGTCCTCTATATTCATCCACTGAATCTAACAACAGGGTCTTACTGTTTCTTATGGTTGAATAATAGTCCATAGTATATATGTGCCACAGTTTTTCAACTTAGTCATTAGTTTTTGGACACTTTTGTTAATAATAACATATAAATAATTTTCTAATGTTAAACTAATTTTGAGTTCATGAGATAAACTCAACTTGACTGTTAAATATGATTTTTTTCTTATATTGTTGGATTTGACATGCTAATTTTTGTTTAACATTTTTATATTTGTGCCTATGGATGAGATTTTGGTATGGATTTATTTTGTACTTGTTAAGTTTTATATCATAGTTATTATGGCATCATAAAATAAATTCATATATGTATCCTATTTTTCATTTATCTTAAATCACTTATTTAGTATTGGAATAATTTCTTCCTTGAAGTTACATGTCTTCAATGAAATCACCTTGACTTGGAATTTTCTTTGTGGGAAGATTTCTGTTAGTCCTCTTGCATTAATCACTAAAACTATTCAGATTTTATATTTCTTTTTGTGTCAGCTTGGTAATTTTATTTTTAGAATTGTTCCATTTTATCCACACTTTAAAGTTAATTGACATATTTTTATTATTGAAGTATCTGCATTGATATTTTCCTTCCTATAGTTGATATTGCTTGTTCATATTTCTTTTTCTCTTCATCACTTTCACCAGAGGTTGGTAAATTATGTAAGTCTTTCATGTAACTAGTTTGGACATTGATAACTGTCTAATGAAGTGTATGTTTTCTCTTTCCTTAATTTATGTTTTTCTTCTTATTTCCTTCATTCTCTTTCCATTTATTTTTCTGTTTTTCCACTAGCTCCCTAACAGGAATATTTACTTAAATATTTTCACCCTTTCTTACTTTTACAGTATTAAAATAAGGCATTAAATTTCTATCTGAGGGGACCAGCAGTTAGCGTAATGGCTATGTCGCTGGACTCCCACGTAGTCGACTGTGGTTCGAGTCCCGGACCCGGTGGCTTAAACTCACGCCAGGCGTGTGTGCATGCGTGCCCAAGATCCCAAGAGGAGAATGGAGGAGAAGGGATTGTGGCGTGGCCATTCCCCCTGGTGGGTTATTTCTCACTTTCTGTCTCTCTGTCTCTCTCTCTGTGTCTGGTGAGCACATGTGCCCCATAGAAAAAAACTCAAAAAAAAAAAAGTAAAAAAAAATTTCTATCTGAGGACTGCTTTAGTTTCATCCTTTACTTTTCTTGATGTCCTATAGTTTGGATAATGATTTGGCCCTCAAAGGTTCTTATTTTGGAAACTTGTTCCCCAGTATAATGCCTTTGGAAAGTGTTGAGAATTTCAGGAGGTGGAGCCTAATGGGTTGGTATAAAGTATGAGAAGTACAAAAGTACAAAAAGATAACATGGAAAAGTCTATTTCCTCTCTCTCTTGTCTCTTTCTCTCTGCACATGGCTGCTGACCATCCTGCTTTCCTTGGCTGTGTTGAGATAGTACTAGAGGCTGGGCAGATGCTAGCCCCATGCTCTTGGATTTTCCAGCCACAAGAACTGTAAGCCAAATAAACCTTTATTCTTTATATATCACCTAATCTGTATTTCTATTTAGCAACACAATAGCATATTAATACAAGACGCCTAGTTTTCTAATTTCTTTATTGTTTCTTATTTGATTTATAGAATGTTTAAGAGCGTGTTACTTTTAACTTTTTTCTGACATTTTTAAAACTTTATTTTTTTTTTTTTACTTCCATGAATGAGAATAAACCTTTATTCTTTATATATCACCTAATCTGTATTTCTATTTAGCAACACAATAGCATATTAATACAAGACGCCTAGTTTTCTAATTTCTTTATTGTTTCTTATTTGATTTATAGAATGTTTAAGAGCGTGTTACTTTTAACTTTTTTCTGACATTTTTAAAACTTTATTTTTTTTTTTTTACTTCCATGAATGAGAGAGTTTGGCATCACCAACAGGGTCTTCATGCTGGAATCTACCACCAGCTTCAGCCAGGTCTGGATTATGGGCACACATACCTGGTATGTTCAGGGAGGTCTCCAAACACAAATTCAGACCTTTCCCATGTGAGTCAGCCTCACAGAGCACTGTGTTACCACTGTTCCACTGTCTGTTTCCCTTGATGGTTACTTAATTGACCTTTTTTTGGTTTTTAAGGGTTTTACTTTTTAAAAACTTACAGAAAAGTTGTATGAAGAGCATTTATACCTCAGACTATTGATTTTTCTATGTTTCTAAGAATCATTCCAAGCATCATTTTCATACTGTCTTCCAGGGTCTTTGCCAGAGTATTAAATCCTATATCTCTAGTAAGTTCTCCTACATCAATATATTTTATTGAGTCTTATGATTTCCTCCTTAATCCAACACCTTCAGAATTCAATCTCATGCATACACCCTCCTGGATCCTGCTGATTAATTTTTGTTGACTAGGTCCAGCAGCTCCTTTGGGACTAAGTTCCTTTCCACCTTTAGCAGGCTCTGTGTTTCTCCCAGACAGGTTACATTGTGACATAAACTCATTATTGATCTATTAGCCAAGATAGGAGGCAGAAATAGTTCCTGAGTATGCAGATTATGCTTTCAGGGGTGAAGCCTGTGTATCGTCCTAAAGAAAGGACAGAACATTTGCAGAAAAAAGTGGGTCACTTCTGCTGATGCACAAAGTTTAGGGAAATTCTGAGGATTCTAGATTTGCAGGTGCACCAACCAAGGTGTCCCTATGCTCTGATTTGGGGCCCATTTTCCAACCAGGACTCTGGCTTTGGTCTAACAGGCCTGTGGTTGAGAGTTTGTTTCTTTGAAGTTCCATGACTTGGAATGATTGATTTATTTCAAGGCCTGCATCTCATCTCTCTCTGCTTTCTGGGTGCAAGAGATGAGAATTTCTTTATCTTCTCACAGGAAAGCCCTCTGATTTTCATACTTAGCTTTTAATTGTCCTTTAATTAATTACTCATAGCCTTTCATTACCTTTCTCCAAAGCATCATATATGCTTAGCAAATCCCAGTTCCTATAGGTAAAGATGTCAACAGCTGAATTGTTGCCTGTGTTGGGGTTATTCCTGTGCCACTTATCTCCAATGAAAGAGTCCTTAGTGCCAGCTGTCTGGCAGGTAGTCCATTAACAGAATGCCATCTTAGGGTTTGCTTTCTCAGGCTACTTTTGGCACCAATCTTTGCAGTTTGAGTTACACTGGACTCTGAGGTAAGAATTACTGTGCAGGAGAATGCTCTTGGGATCAATAGCTATAGCAAGGTAGAAAGCAAGATTGGACAAAGGAAGAATTTGGAATATGACGTATTCTCAGCCAAGGCATCAATTACCCTCTTAGGGAGTGCCAAGACTATGGCGGTCCTTCAATGTTGTTCCACACTGCAGCAGCATGGCTGTGTCCTTAAAATTCACCAATGATGAGTAATTATATGCATGTTTCACCTGAGAAAGTGTAATTCTTTCTAGCCAAGGTCAAGTTCCAACAGCATTCCCAAAAGCTGAGAGCATAAGTTTTTCAGTCCCTGGAGGGGAATCTGGATAGCACATTACAGTACCCAGATGAGATATGGATGGGTGTACAAATTAGCTCGAAATGTCAAAGAAGGACTCTTGGGGTGGATGATATTAGGCTGAGGGCTGAGTAGTAAGATGAATCTAGCACTGCACATATCTTCATGAAGAGTTTTGAAGCACTAGGGGTCTGAGACAGGAGAAGCTCAGCATGCGGAAAAGATTGGCTTTATTCTAAGTGAAATGAGTACCCATTGGAGGGTTTAAGCAGGGAAAGAATACACAATTAGATTTGTTTAATTAAGATAACTCCGATTGCAGTGCTGGGAAAATGCCAATGATTCCCAAGTTGTGCTGCACATCGGACCCATCTGGGGATCATTGAAAAATACTGGCTAATTGGCCTCCACTCTCCAACTTTCTGATTGTACTGAGGTTGGAGCATGGTTTGAGAATGGGAAGTTTTAAGAGCTTCCCAGTGAGATGCAAGCTTGAAGGTTCTAAGTGAGGCCTGAAATCCTGGGACCTGATCTCAGGGAAGCTGTCCCAAGATCCCACGAGTCATGGTGTCACTTGTCCAAGAACATTCTACCCATAGCCTTCAATCTTTTTACCCCCCAATCTGTATGTCAGGGATGGGGTTCTGAAGTCTGGCAGGAGAAATGCCCAGCCATGCCCTTTTCTCCACCTTATTATCTCTTATAACCACCTCATAATACCTTGATCTCAAAGAAGGGGATTCCAAGTCATCATCAATCTTGTGTGGTAGGAGGAAGGAGCTAGTGTTGCAACAGTTGTTAGTGATGCTCTATTTACATGCATGTAAAAGTTCAACTATAGTGCCTGCACATTGTAAGCCTGCAATAAACATTAGTCACTTGCCTACATTATGTGGTTTCTCTAGCTAATAAGCTGTCCTCACCTTTGTGATGATTAAAAGGATACTCTAGCACAGTGTTTCACAATTTTTTTCTCATTATTGTACTAGCATACCCCAACACTCACAGAGCCTTTTAGGAAAATTTTCCTATTGTGCTTTCTCCATGAAATTTTAATATGACAGATATACTGTATTTCTATTTGTGATGGTTTGTTATAGATGTCAACTTGTCTTGGCCACAGGGTGCCCAGATAATTAGTCAAACACTATTCTGGATGCTTTTTGAGGATGTTTTGGATGAATTTAATGTTTAAATAACTGAATTTCAAAGCAGATTGCCCTCCATAATGCAGGTGGGCCTCATCTAACTAGTTGAATACATGAATTGAACAAAATTACCAGTACTCTTTGAAAAAGAGAGAAAGAGAACTCTCCAGCAAGACTGCCTTCAGACTTCATCTGTAATAACAGATATTTCTGGCTCAAACACAAACTGGAATATTTGCTTTCCTGGGTCTCCAGCCTGCTAGCCCACCCTGAAGATTTTGGAATTTCAGCCTCCATAATTATGTGCACCAATTTATTATAATAAATTACTCTCATATAAATATGTACACATCCCATCAGTCTGTTTCTATAAAGAATGCTGATTAATGTACTACTCAGGTATTGTATGTATACCTGTGCTTTATACAAAAAAATTAGGAGTTTCCAAGAACAAATTATTTTTCCCTTGGGGGCAATATTGCCTCAGTTTAAAATACATGTTCTAGAGCCAGATTACGTGGATTCAAATACCAAACTCGCCACCTATTAGTTGTGCAACCTTATTTAAAGTGCTTAACTTCTCTGGACCTCAGTTTCTTCATTTTTACCATAGATTTAAAAGGAGAACTGAGTGGTCAGCAGATGGCGTAGTGGTTAAGGCACTGGACTTCCACATGGCAGACCATGATTCAAGTCCCAGACCTGGTGGCTTGAAACTCATACTGGGTGCATGTGTATGTGTGCCCAAAATCTCGAGAGGAGAATGAAGGAGAAGGGATTTTGGTGTGGCCATTCCCTCTGGGGGGATTATTTCTCACTTTCTCTCTCTCTGTCTCCCTGGCACGTGCATGCACCCTATTGCAAAAATCTCTTGAAAGAAAGAAAGAAAAAGAAAAAGAAAGAAAGAGAAAGAAAGAAAGGAAGAAAGAAAGAAAGAAAGAAAGAACGAAAGAAAGAACGAACTGACCTCAAAGGGTTTTCATGAAGATGGAATGAACTAATATCTGTAAGACTCTGCCTACCACATAGTAGGTGCTCTGTAATTGTGAGCTATTTAGCATCTTTCAAGCATATATATTTCTTTTTTGTAATGATTTTTCATTTTTTTCTTTACTCATGATAGAATACATATGCATACATGAGAATGATAGAGAGAGAGAGACAGAGAAGGGGACACACACACACACACACACACACACTTTCATAATGATCCAGTATCGCTTGAGCCACATGTTACTATGGTGCCACCGAGTTGATCCCATTTAGCATCTTTGCAGTTGGACAGTGTACTATAGTACCTAAGGTGGTGGCTTTGGAATTAACCGAATGGGCTGAAATCCTGATTCAGCCCATAGTAGCTCTGGGAACTCTTAGCCATCTGTAAAAAGACTGCACTTGAAATCATGAATTAACAAAAAAATACGAACAAAAAATAAAACTCCTCAGGTGATTTCAATGCACGACAAAATTTTACCATCAGTACAATATATTGCAGGAGACAAGAACAGAGGCTGGAATCTAGGCAAGAGATGCTGGTGGCTTAGGCCATGATGGCAATACTGTGATACAGGTGGTTAGAAGTACTCATGTCTCGAACACCTTTCTGACTTCTACTGCTTCCCTTACACAACCCTCATGCTGCACTTCTTACTGATTCTGGACTCATTTTTGCCTCAAAGACTGCACTGGCTTTGACATATTCCTGAAACATTTTCCCCATATCTTTGCCAGGTTTTCTCCCCTACCACATGACCCCTCTGTTCAAAACCCACCTCTTCAGAGAGACTTTCCTTGACCACTTTATCTTGAAAGTGCACCTCTATCCCCAGCCAAACTGACTATGTCATTCATGGACCCCTTCCCCGATGCATTTTGCTTCATGGTGCTTATCACCACCTGACATTGTGTGTTCATACATTCTCCACTACTAGAAGGTAAGCTCCATGGGGGAAGGGTCTTTGTCCAAAGTGCTTGCTCTTGTATCCTCTGTGCCAGGTCAGGGAATGTGTAACCATGTTCTCTAGAAAGCTGTTAAGATATGTCACTCTGGTTTATGATGTGAGGGAGATTCATCATCATTATTGCAGTGTTCTACATGCATATGCTTGAATGCCATGTATATCACATGGATGACATGACAGAGGAGAGTTCCATGCCTGGGGTTAATTGATGTTCCTGATCTGCCTCCATCCATCCTCCCTTCCTTCCTTCCAGCACTCAGAGCCCTGTTCCCCCTCCCTATGCCCTTGGGAACCTGCATGTTTGTCTAAAGGATATAAATATAGATTAGTGTGCCTTTAGAAGCCATATCCATAACTAAATGTTGACAACCAACCTGATTAAATTCTGAGCCACTGAGCATTTCTAAGCTAGAATCTCTCCTTCTAACCCAGTGCCTAGGTGCTGCCACAAAGGGCAGCAGCAGCCCCTGGCTAAGATCTGCTTTATGAGATCTAATTTTTATACGATTTTGTGCTTTTGCTTGGAGAGGACAGAATACATTTCACCTTTTGTGACCATCATGGAATCATATGATTTCTCATATTTAGTGGATTGGGTAGGTTATACAGCCATTTCTAAATTGCCACTTCATGAGTGAGAAAGAAAATAGACATTCATTGAGTATCTTATTTGCACCAGGCACTGTGCTAGGTGATTCTGCATATATTACTCATTGATTTTCCAAAAAAAACTGGGGGTTAGATGCTTAATCACAGTAAAGGCAATCAAATTTAGGTAGATGAAATAGTTTGTTTCAGATTTTACAGTTAAGAGGTAGAATCTCATGTTGGGCCTTATATAATTAGAATCTTAACAAATGTTTCTTGAATGCTTGACAGAGAAGTTGAGCTGAGATGACAGGCTGGGCCCAGCCAGTCCCTAATCTCAGACTCTGTTCATGTAAGGAATTGGCTGGAGAGGAACCAGGGTCATGAAGCAATGGCACTAAAGGAACCTGCCATCTTTTATTTTGTACATACAAATAAATCATAATGCCTCACTTGACAGTAGTTATATATTTTGGTGTCAGTTGGTTGAGAATATACAGGGTAACAATCAGATTTGGTTGCATGTTTAAATAAATTTCTGTTTCATTTATAATAACATCTAGAGACATTTGAAAATTTGTGGCACGTATATAATGATTTTTTTATATATACTTCACATATGTTAACCCTGGAGTAAATTCTGTCAGTTATTTCAGTTATATAGATGAAGAAGTAGAGGCACGGCAAAGTAAGGAACCTATTCAAGTGTCAGAACTGGGTTCTGAACCCAAGTAGTCTGGTTCTGGGGCCCCTCCTCTTGACCACTATGCTATAGTACCTCTACAAAACACCTGTACTACTTACTTAGTTCAGTGTTGATGTCTGCTGAATCAACAGGGTTAATGATAAACCCTTTGCATTAACTCCAAAGTCCTTCAGCTATCCATGGTTTAGTGGCTTTGGAAGTATTGGTCGAGAACCCAGGATAATGGATCTCTTTTTCTTATGCATTTCTAGCCACCTTGTCCACCACTCCCTCAGAGCACAACCCAGTGTAAGACACACAAATGGAGTGCAAGTGTGTATTAGATAAATGACTAAACCAGTACACAAGGGGACAGAATCATGAATGGCAGATGAATGAAATCAGTCAAGTATGCTGTTCTGGTTCTGAAATGCTAGGCCCCTCCTTAGCAAATATGAGCAATTCCAGCTGAGAACTGCTGGTCACAGATACAGCAGATTTGATACCCTGGGAGACCCATTGATTAAGTCTATTGGTACACTTTGTACTGAACATTTGTGTCTCCTGGAAATTCATATGGTGAAACCTTAAACTCTAATGTGATTTTATTAGTATTAGGAGGTGAGGTCTGTGGGAGAGGATTTGGTTATGAGGACAGAAGTCTCATGAGATGGACTAGAACCCTTATTAATGAGGCCCCAGAGAGTTGCTTTGCCCCTTATGCCATGTGAGGGCACAATGAAAGAATGGCATTCTGTGTCCCAGAAGAGAGCTCCTATAAGAATCTGACCACACTGTATATATACTCTATGGAATACTATTCAGTCACAAAAAAATAACAAGACCCTAGCATTTGATAGGAAGTGGTCAGACATGGAGGATCTATTGCTGAGTGAAGTAAGCCAAGCTATAAAAGAAAGATATTGTATGTATCCACTTAATATATACTGACTTTCCACACTCTATGGTAGAGAGCAAAATATTGGAGGACATAAAAGCAGTGAAAGTACTTAATGAGAATAAGACAGTGTGGAATGGTGGGGGGAGGGGGTGAAGAGAAGAGTATAGAGAAAGATAGAAAGAGAACTAATAGAGAGGCAGGACATTAGTGGGAAACAGATATGGCTTACTACCAGTTGATGATGACATGTATAGTATTCTCAACTGGATTGGTCTGAGAAGTATTTCATGATGGGTAAAGTCTTTTTACAAGCAAAATGAGAAATAGTGATTGACTGTTTAAAAAATAACTAGAATAATAATAATGATGATTGGGAAAAACATAGAAAAGATATTGAATGATGAAGTGGGGAGATTAATGTCTCTGTATTGACTGACATGCAGGGCATTCCCTTTTGAAAAAGAAATGTAATACACTGTAAAGTTATATGTAATCCAATGTAATGTAAAGAAGATTACGATGATAATAAAAATAAAAAAATTTAAAAAAAGAATCTGACCACACTGACATCCTGATCTTGGATTCCCAGCCTCCAGAACTGTGAGAAACCAACTTCTGTTGTTTATAAGCCACCTGTCCATAGTATTTTGTTACAGCACCCTGGATCCACATTTCATTTCTATTATTCTCTCTTGCCAGTGTCTCTCCTCATGGTCTTTCAAGGCCCATGTTGTGCTTGAACACTGTATGAATGTGCAGGTGATTTAAATGGATTTTCAAGATGTAGCTGAACATATACTCTTATTTTCCTAATTTAAAGTGATACAACCTAACAAAGAATGAAAAATGGGTTGAACTGGAAGGTGGTAAGATCTGTGCCCAGACGAACCTGTTGATGAGTTCCCGACTCCTTCTCCCCCCCACCTCCACTCAATATTTTGGGCTGGAGAGCCTCATTTGGTCACATCACAAAACCGCCAAAGCCAGTCACTTGCAACTATTGTTGATGCTCCTGTAAATATGTGGTTATCTTTTGTGTGTGTGGTAAAAATATATAACATAAATTTATACTCTTGACAAATTTTTGTGTACATTACAGTATTGGTAACTATATGTACATTGTTATACTACAGATATCTAGAACTTTTCATCTTGCAAAATGAAACTGAATATCCATTGAACAACAACTTCAATTTTCCCTCTTCTCCCAGTCCCTGACAGCCACCATTCTATTACTTTTTTCTTTTATGGGTTGACTACTTTAGATACCTTGTATAAGGGGATTAGTGGAGTATTTACCTTTCTTTGACCGGCTTATTTAATTTAGCATAATGTTCTCAAGTTTCATCCATGTTGCTGCATATGAAGAATTTCCTTCTTTTTAAGGCTGAATAATACTCTATTGAATGTATGTACCACATTTTCTTTATCTTTTTGTCTGTTGAGGAATAGTTAGATTGTATCTACCTCTTGGCTATTGTAAATGGTACTGTAATGAGCATGGGAGCACAATCTCTTTAAGATACCAATTTCATATTTTTTGGGGAAATACCCAGATATAGGATTGCTGAATCCAACAGTTATTATGTTTTTAATTTTTTGAGAAGCCTCCATACTGTTTTCTATAGTTGCTATAACAGTTTATGTTCCTACCAATGGTGTACAATGGTTCCCTTTTCTGCACATCTTTGCTAATACTTATTTTCTATTTTCCTTTGTTTTATTTTTTATAATGGCTATCCTAATGAGTGTGAGGTGGAACATATATTTTTTATGTTTAATTTTTTTGTGTATTACAGGAGTAAGTCACGAATCTTAGAGGCAAGAGAGATGAAGCACAAATGTGGACACCATATGATTTGGAGGCTTTGTCTTCAGAAGAGAATTGTGTTTGCCTTTCTGCCATCCCAGTTTGAAGCATATTAATTTGTTAAGAGGAAATATGTTTACTTATTCCTGACTAGAATCTGTTACATTTCAGTGATTCATGTAGTTATGGAAATTGTTCAATGAGAGAAAGCTGGAATGAGGTCTGGGAACAGCTACTGGTCCCACTTACTTCAGAGATCGTAGTCTGATCATTAGTATTTGGAAGTCTTTTTAACCTAAGGAGCCTTCTGTTGTGGAGAAATGGTAACACTAGTGGTTTACAAACCACACAAAAATTGAAAATTATCTGTTGATGATAATGTTTATGGTAATATCTTTGAGTGGACCGATACATGATGTATTTATGCTGGAAAGATTAATTTTATATATACTGTGGAGTTGTACAGTGGTTAAATGTTTAAAATAAGAAAAAATTCAAAAAATAGATAATTGGAAATAAATTATGGCTGATATATTAAGAATATAGATAAAAAGAATACAGATGAAATAAAATAATTGTTTTTATTACTGATAAAGGTTGCATAGACTATAGTGCCTTATATTTTCTTAGCTATGTCAATTTACTAATTCAAAAAAAGAAAAATTATATCACAGAAGCCTAAACGGTTGATGCACCTCAAAAGTCACCATTCCTTCTATCTCTTTCAGATGGCAAGTTAGACAATATTTCATTAGCAAAGCATGGGTAGATTTTTGTCCCCTGTGAATGAACCTTCCTCATTATACGCCATAAATAAAAACCGGCATGCTGATGTTTCTCGTGCTCTCAAGAGCACCATTATATGTTGGAATTGAAATGCCTGCCCCAGTACCTATCCCACCACTACCAAACACATTTGTCATGATGCTTCAACTCTAAACACTCAGAGTAGAGAAAATCTACCTCCTCTCAAGTTTCAGAAGTTACTGTTCAACCTATTAGAATAAATTGGTAAAACATAGAGTACAAGGAAATAATTTGGACATGTTGTGCCTCAAGCCATTTAGGGAGTGGAATCCTCATGCTCTTCCTCATCCTTGGAAGAAACTAAGCAGAGTAAGTGTTGCATAAAGAATTGTCTCCAGGATAAATTCCTGGCAAGTGCAAAATGCCCCTTTTATGTACTTGGATCACTTTCGACTTGGAGCAACTATGACAGAAAAAGATGATATGACTTATGTTCTACATGGCAGATAAGAGTTCTAATTTTTAACTAGCAAGTTAGAAAAGAAAGATATAAAAGGAGCAGCTCATAGTGCTCTTAATGTACTACCTCAAGAATATGCGATCATCAGCATTTGAAATCTGCTTCTTAGATCTCCATGGCTATTAGAATAGATGGTGGGAAAAAAAGATTTCCAAAAAGGACATACTTTCATTCAGCTTGAACTATCCATGGGTAAGACAAGTGAGGTTATATCTGAGGTCCCCCACATCCTCTCCTGCTTTTGCCATATTACCGACCAGCATATTGTGCTCATGTATAGTATTCTCAACTGGATTGGTCTGAGAAGTATTTCATGATGGGTAAAGTCTTTTTACAAGCAAAATGAGAAATAGTGATTGACTGTTTAAAAAATAACTAGAATAATAATAATGATGATTGGGAAAAACATAGAAAAGATATTGAATGATGAAGTGGGGAGATTAATGTCTCTGTATTGACTGACATGCAGGGCATTCCCTTTTGAAAAAGAAATGTAATACACTGTAAAGTTATATGTAATCCAATGTAATGTAAAGAAGATTACGATGATAATAAAAATAAAAAAATTTAAAAAAAGAATCTGACCACACTGACATCCTGATCTTGGATTGCCAGCCTCCAGAACTGTGAGAAACCAACTTCTGTTGTTTATAAGCCACCTGTCCATAGTATTTTGTTACAGCACCCTGGATCCACATTTCATTTCTATTATTCTCTCTTGCCAGTGTCTCTCCTCATGGTCTTTCAAGGCCCATGTTGTGCTTGAACACTGTATGAATGTGCAGGTGATTTAAATGGATTTTCAAGATGTAGCTGAACATATACTCTTATTTTCCTAATTTAAAGTGATACAACCTAACAAAGAATGAAAAATGGGTTGAACTGGAAGGTGGTAAGATCTGTGCCCAGACTTGTTCTGAGTTCCCCGAACCTGTTGATGAGTTCCCGACTCCTTCTCCCCCCCACCTCCACTCAATATTTTGGGCTGGAGAGCCTCATTTGGTCACATCACAAAACCGCCAAAGCCAGTCACTTGCAACTATTGTTGATGCTCCTGTAAATATGTGGTTATCTTTTGTGTGTGTGGTAAAAATATATAACATAAATTTATACTCTTGACAAATTTTTGTGTACATTACAGTATTGGTAACTATATGTACATTGTTATACTACAGATATCTAGAACTTTTCATCTTGCAAAATGAAACTGAATATCCATTGAACAACAACTTCAATTTTCCCTCTTCTCCCAGTCCCTGACAACCACCATTCTATTACTTTTTTCTTTTATGGGTTGACTACTTTAGATACCTTGTATAAGGGGATTAGTGGAGTATTTACCTTTCTTTGACCGGCTTATTTAATTTAGCATAATGTTCTCAAGTTTCATCCATGTTGCTGCATATGAAGAATTTCCTTCTTTTTAAGGCTGAATAATACTCTATTGAATGTATGTACCACATTTTCTTTATCTTTTTGTCTGTTGAGGAATAGTTAGATTGTATCTACCTCTTGGCTATTGTAAATGGTACTGTAATGAGCATGGGAGCACAATCTCTTTAAGATACCAATTTCATATTTTTTGGGGAAATACCCAGATATAGGATTGCTGAATCCAACAGTTATTATGTTTTTAATTTTTTGAGAAGCCTCCATACTGTTTTCTATAGTTGCTATAACAGTTTATGTTCCTACCAATGGTGTACAATGGTTCCCTTTTCTGCACATCTTTGCTAATACTTATTTTCTATTTTCCTTTGTTTTATTTTTTATAATGGCTATCCTAATGAGTGTGAGGTGGAAGATATATTTTTTATGTTTAATTTTTTTGTGTATTACAGGAGTAAGTCACGAATCTTAGAGGCAAGAGAGATGAAGCACAAATGTGGACACCATATGATTTGGAGGCTTTGTCTTCAGAAGAGAATTGTGTTTGCCTTTCTGCCATCCCAGTTTGAAGCATATTAATTTGTTAAGAGGAAATATGTTTACTTATTCCTGACTAGAATCTGTTACATTTCAGTGATTCATGTAGTTATGGAAATTGTTCAATGAGAGAAAGCTGGAATGAGGTCTGGGAACAGCTACTGGTCCCACTTACTTCAGAGATCGTAGTCTGATCATTAGTATTTGGAAGTCTTTTTAACCTAAGGAGCCTTCTGTTGTGGAGAAATGGTAACACTAGTGGTTTACAAACCACACAAAAATTGAAAATTATCTGTTGATGATAATGTTTATGGTAATATCTTTGAGTGGACCGATACATGATGTATTTATGCTGGAAAGATTAATTTTATATATACTGTGGAGTTGTACAGTGGTTAAATGTTTAAAATAAGAAAAAATTCAAAAAATAGATAATTGGAAATAAATTATGGCTGATATATGAAAAATATAGATAAAAAGAATACAGATGAAATAAAATAATTGTTTTTATTACTGATAAAGGTTGCATAGACTATAGTGCCTTATATTTTCTTAGCTATGTCAATTTACTAATTCAAAAAAAGAAAAATTATATCACAGAAGCCTAAACGGTTGATGCACCTCAAAAGTCACCATTCCTTCTATCTCTTTCAGATGGCAAGTTAGACAATATTTCATTAGCAAAGCATGGGTAGATTTTTGTCCCCTGTGAATGAACCTTCCTCATTATACGCCATAAATAAAAACCGGCATGCTGATGTTTCTCGTGCTCTCAAGAGCACCATTATATGTTGGAATTGAAATGCCTGCCCCAGTACCTATCCCACCACTACCAAACACATTTGTCATGATGCTTCAACTCTAAACACTCAGAGTAGAGAAAATCTACCTCCTCTCAAGTTTCAGAAGTTACTGTTCAACCTATTAGAATAAATTGGTAAAACATAGAGTACAAGGAAATAATTTGGACATGTTGTGCCTCAAGCCATTTAGGGAGTGGAATCCTCATGCTCTTCCTCATCCTTGGAAGAAACTAAGCAGAGTAAGTGTTGCATAAAGAATTGTCTCCAGGATAAATTCCTGGCAAGTGCAAAATGCCCCTTTTATGTACTTGGATCACTTTCGACTTGGAGCAACTATGACAGAAAAAGATGATATGACTTATGTTCTACATGGCAGATAAGAGTTCTAATTTTTAACTAGCAAGTTAGAAAAGAAAGATATAAAAGGAGCAGCTCATAGTGCTCTTAATGTACTACCTCAAGAATATGCGATCATCAGCATTTGAAATCTGCTTCTTAGATCTCCATGGCTATTAGAATAGATGGTGGGAAAAAAAGATTTCCAAAAAGGACATACTTTCATTCAGCTTGAACTATCCATGGGTAAGACAAGTGAGGTTATATCTGAGGTCCCCCACATCCTCTCCTGCTTTTGCCATATTACCGACCAGCATATTGTGCTCATCCAGTTTTTCTCATGTTAGAATCTGTGAGTGCTTGAGGGAAAAAATCTCATCCAGATGTTGCTGAATCCTTTACAACTATAAAAAGGTCACAAGGACCTTTTGATGTCCTGATAAGGTACAAAGCTTTTTGTGAGCTCCTTTCTTCTGACTCAAAGGCAAAAGGACACCACAAGGCTCCAGTGGGTAATGGCCTTATTTCAGAACTTAGAAGTCAAGAGTATTCAAGGATTTCAACTGCAGTAGATAGCCTATACTGCCTATTTGAGGGGCTTCCCTGAATTTCAAGGTATAGGTTTAATTGGGAAATGAAGGAGCAAGTTACATATGATTTTCCCAGATGCAGATAGGAGGCTCCATTGGTTGGTGTCTTGATTTTGTATGCATGCCAAATCTGGCATGCATACAAAATAGGCCAGCATGAGGCCAGCATGAGGACCTGCTGAGAGAAATGCTATTTTCTGACTATGTCTTTATATTTCCCATGTGAGATAGAAGAGTCACAGATTTTTTTTTTCAGCTGGGAAGTAGTTCAGCAGTGAGACTCAATTCTCCTTACTTAGAGGTCTAGTGCTCACCACAGAAATCCTGATTCCAGAGGCCAGAGAGTGGTGCATTGGCAAAATATGATGCTGTGTGAGTCTGACCCACATAGGAAGGCTCATGTGCAAAGACCTCCCTGAATACACTGTGCAAGCACATGCCCATGATCTGGGGCTGACTTTGGTTAGGAGTGGATCATGACACAAGACCTTGTTGGAGGTTATCTTTATCAGAAAATAAAATAAATAAACATAAATTACAAAAGAAATCTTGATTTCAGAAGCCAAAAGGTGGGGAAAAATTACATAATATGAAAGGCTAATGTAAAATGAAAATGTATGTCCTATTCAAAAATTATTACAAATTTAAGACTCTTACAGCAGAACATTAAACCAAGTACATGGAGATCTTCTTTTTTATTTTAAGAAAGATAGTTTAGCTTTAATAAATCAAAATCAAAAAATGATAAGAGATCTTTGCTTAAGACTTAAAGCCAGGAAAAGGTTAAGATTCTGTTAGAATAATAGGTACATGGACCTATCCACAACTCAAGAGAAGACAAAAATCCTTAACTCTGGAAAAGAAAACATAGAAGACCAGTAATGTTTTAGTCAAAAGTCAGGAAATTCTGTTTCATCAGTTCAGACTCATGTACTTAATTTATCGTCTGTTGTGATCTGATCTTTCCTTTTAAATTCTGGAAGATAAAGTTCAACTCTGGATTTGTCCATACAATTATTCTGGCCATTTCCTTAGTTGTTTTAGAATTCTTATTTCTGTGTGTCTGACATTAGTTTTCCTGAGATAGCATTCCCTTCAGAACTTCTTGGAAGACTGGTCTAGGGTCGGTAAATTCTTTCAGTTTTTGTTTATCTCAGAATGTTCTTGTCTTCTCTTCCCATATGAAGATAATCTTGCTGGATATAGTATTCTTGGCTGAAATTATTTTTCACTCAACATTGAGTATATTTTCCCATTTTTTCCTTGCTTGTGTTGTTTCCGACAAGAGGTCTGCTGTTAGCCTGATGGGATATCCTTTGTAGGTAACTTGATATTTCGCTCTTGCTGATCTTAGTATCCTGTCTTTGTCTATGGTTTTGGTCAATCTCGATATAATGTGTCTTGGAGAAGATCTTCTTGGATTTGGGGTTGATCCTATTTGAGATCCTTTGTATTTCTTGGGTCTGGATCTTTGAATGCCTAAGTTTGGAAAGTGTTCTTCCAGGATTTCATGGAATAGATTATCAATGCCCGTAATAGTCCTTCACTTTCTGGGATACCGATTATCTGGATGTTTGGACATTTATGGTATCTAGTATTTCTCGTATATTATTCTCAATTTTGGGGCTATTTTCCCAGTCTTCATGGAAGATTTTACTAGTCCAGCAATTCTGTCTTCTACATCTGAGATTCGATTTTTTGTATGATCTAGTCTGCTTTTAATACTTTCAAGGGAGCTTTTGAGATCCTGTATTATAGCTTTCATCTCCAACGGTTCCACATTTGATTCTTTTTTTTTTTGGAAAGGATTTTGCTATAGGGCACGTGCACTCGCCAGACAGACAGAGAGAGACAGAGAGACAGAAAGCGAGAAATCACCCCCCTCCCCGAGGGGATGGCCACGCCGTAATCCCTTCTCCTCCATTCTCCTCTTGGGATCTTGGGCACACATGCTCCCGCACCC
>NW_006209177.1:2873498-2881578 GCF_000334495.1 Tupaia belangeri chinensis | reverse complement strand
TTTTTTTTTTTTTTTTACGGTGTGTATTTCCTCTTCCAGCTCTCGCAAGAACTTCCTCACCTCCTAGAACTCATCAGCTCTTTTTTTTCTGAAGTTTATTGTCTTTCTTTTCTGTCTCTGTTAGCATTGTCACTATGAATATTCTAAATTCTTTATCAGATATTTCTATGAGTTCCATTGTTTAATCTGTGGATGTAGAGGAGTTATTCTTATATCTTGAGGGAGAGGTATTTTCTTGGTTTCTCATATTTCCTGTGTCTGTGGTGATTTCTAGTCATCTGATGAGTTATTCATTTCTTCCTAATTTCTAGAAGTTCAATCTGAGTTATCAGAGGTGCGCAGGAGGAGGTGATCTGCAAACTCTTTGCTGTTCCATTTTTCTATCTTTGTGCCACAGATTCAGTGGAAATTGAGGGATATGCTGACCCTAATAGTATTTGGATGCTTGACTACATTTCATTTAGACTTGTCTAGACACTCAGTGTGTGAAGGCTGAGCAGCAAAGTCATGAGATAAAATAAAAAGGATAAGAAAACAGAGAAAGAGACAGAAGAAAGAAAAACACAAAATTATTTATTTATAAAAATAAAAACTGTGTGGCACTTGTGCACGCCACATGGAAGCAGTAAATCTCAGCTACCATGGAGGACTCAGTCTTTTTCTGAATGCCTGCCCTTTCTGCATCTCCTAAATGGGAGGGAGGGAAGGGGAGGAGATTGTTAGCAAGATAAAGGAGGATTTCAGAGCCAAGAAAATACTTTATCTTGAATTTTTTTTTAAATAAAAATATGAAAAGACAGAGACAGAGATACAGAAAGAGACAGAGAAAGACAGAGAGAAGGATAGAGGGAGATCTACCAGGGTAACTTCTTAGCAAAACATCTTCATTTCTCTTATTTGCCATGGGGGACTCAGTCTTCTTCTCTACATAGAGATCTCCTAAGCATGGGGCCCTTTGTGAGTGCTCAGGTCACATGCTTATGAAGTTGGCTCTAGATATAATAAAGTGCCAGCTTTTTTGAGGAGACACTGTGTGAAAAAGCCCTATCCATATTGCTCCCTAGGTAGAGGGTCTCTCACTTTGGTTTATGGACCTGGAAGAAAGGTGTGGTGGGGTTCTCCTCAGGTCTTAGGTTCCTAATTAAATAACAGGTTCAGCCACACTCCAGTTATCAATTCAATATTCAATCATTTGGCTCAGGGAGATTCCCAGGGTGTCTGATGCAGCATTTATTTCCTGGTGTTCCTGGCTACTTACTCAATATATATTATGTTACCTAAAATTTTGAAAGGCAGAACAAAATATAACACAAAACAAATCAAAAGACAGCTAACAAAGTGGAAAAAATATTTGTGGCTTAGAGTGCTAACATTCCTAATTATGTAAATATTTTTTAAAATTTTTGGACAAAAGACTCAAAACCAGATAGAAAAAATGTGATAAAATGAGAAGATGATTCACAAAGAAGATACAAAACTAGCCTTAACCATATTAAAGCTGTTTAACCTCACTATTGTAAATGGAATATACTAAATATATGTGTCTCTCTAAAATTCACAACTTGAAATCCAAACTTGACCTAGGAAAAAATCCTTCCAGGTATCTTCATCTCTGTCTCTGCTACTTCTTCTGAGTTCAGCTTCATGACTGTGATACCCTCCCAGCCAGGGCTCACCTCTTCCAGACCCCAGTGCTAGTCAGGACAGAATCCTGCCAGGCATCTCCATCTCTGCCTCTCCCACCTCTTCTGGGTTCAGCTTCATAGCTAAGAAACACCCTGGCCAGGGCTTCCCCATTTCAGACCACAGTGGAGGTCAGGTAGGCAAAGTCTCTCTCTACCTCTTGTTCTTTTCTGTCCCTACTAACTTTTTTTTTCTTTTAGAAAAACAACATTCTGCCTCCTCAATGCCTTTATCTTACTAGTTTGTCTCTTCCTTTCATACCTAGGACAGAATCCTTCCAGGCATCTCCATCTCTGCCTCTGCTGCACCTTCGTGCTACATGCTGGTGCAGAACGTAGTTTTTCATTTTTAACCCAATTTTATTTTCTGAGACATGATTTCTTTTTTTTGTCCTCTTTTTGTTCTATTTCTTTTCTTCCTTTTTTCTTTGCCTTTTCTTCCTATTCTATTTCTTACTTTCTTTTTCTTTTACCTTCCTTTTCCATTTTACTGCTCAGCCCTTACCTACTGCCTAGAGAAGTCTAGTTGGATAGTAGTTAAACAAGTGAACATTGTGAGTTTTAGAGAATTCTTCACTCCTCAATGTACTGGTTGTAAAAAGAGTGAAACTCCCCTTCATAAATCCAATTTCAAAACTCTTCCTGTGATTCCCACACTGGAGGACACAGTATAAGAGAGAAAATAGCAGAGAATTATTTCATACTAAGGAAAACACATGAATTCACAGTTATGTAATTCTTCTCCAACAAATTAGTGAAAATTGAATATATTACCAAATGACTAAAAATTGGAGAAGAGCCTCAAGCATGAAAGAATCAAGTAATACATCTCCAGCAAGAGAGTGGTATAACTCATCTCCAAGTAGGGAAAAATTAGTGGTTATTATTGAAATGTCAGAAAAAAGAATTTAGAATATTTATGGCAACAAAACTCTATGAAATGCAAGAGGAAAGAGACATTGAGCTCCAAGAGATGAAGAAGTCCTTCCACAATATGAAAGAAGAATTAGACACCATAAAAAAGAATCAAAGAACTGTTAGATACAAAGGCTGTAATACAGAAAATCAAAACATACCTCAAAAGTATTAAAAGCAGGTTAGACCATGCAGAAAATCAAATCTCAGATATAGAAGAGAAAACCTCTGACCTAGAAAAAATTATCAAAAATGTTGAGAAAACAACCAAGAAAACTGAGGATAATATATGAGAAATACTAGATACCATGAAATGCCCAAAGATCCAAATAATTGGTATCCCAGAAGGTGAAGAGACTAATAAGGGCATTGATAATTGATTCCATGAAATCCTGGAAGAAAACTTTCTAAGTCTAGAAAGGCATTCAAACATTCAGACCCAAGAAATACAAATAATACCAAATAGAATCAGTCCAAGAAGATCCTCTCCATGGCACATCATAACTAGACTGACCAGAAGTACAAAGAAAAGGTGCTAAGATTGCCAAGAAAGAACCATCAAGTCACTTCCATAATCTATGAGACACTGCAAAAAAATGACATTGAATCAGTAATACATAACACCCCAACAAAGAAAAGTAATCCCCATTCTACTCACACTGTTTGTTAGAGACCCAAAATGAAGGAACCATTCCAAATTCATTCTATGAAGCCTCCATTACCCTCATTCCCAAAACAGATAAGCATACGACAAAAAAGGAAAACTACAGACCTATATCTCTGATGAATATAGATGGAAAAATTCTCAACAAATACTTGCTAACTGTATTCAACAGCATATAAAAAAGATTATTCATCAAGAACAGGTAGACTGAGAACCAGCAGTTAGCGTAATGGCTATGTAGCTGGACTTCCACATAGTTGACCGCGGTTCGCGTCCCGGACGCAGTGGCTTAAAACTCACACTGGGCACATGTGCGTGCATGCTCAAGATCCCGAGAGGAGAATGGAGGAGAAGGGATTGCGGTGTGACCATCCCCCCTGGGGGGTGATTTCTCACTTTCTGTCTCTATGTCTCTCTCTGTCTGGTGAGCGCACGCGTTCTATAGCGAAAAACCTCTCAAAAAAACAAACAGGTAGACTTTATTCCTGGGTTGTCAAGGGTGGTTCAACATATGCAAAACCATAAATGTAATACACCATATTAACAGAAAGAAAGATAAAAACCATATGATCATTTCAATCAATGTGGAAAAAGCATTTGACAAAATACAACATTCCTTTATGATTAAGACTTTCAATAAAATCAGCATAGTAGGATCATTTCTCAGCATAATAAAAGCCATCTATGAAAAAACCTATAGCTAATATTATACTTAATGGAGAAAAGATGAAAACTTTTCCTCTAAAAACTGGTACAAGACAAGGCTGCCCAATTTGTCCACTCCTGTTCAATATAGTAATGAAAGTCCTAGCCAATGTGATTAGACAAGAGAATGAAATAAAAGGCATTTTAATGGGGAAAGAAGAGCTGAAATTTCTCTGCAGATGACATGATTATATACATAGAAGAACCAGGGACCAGCAGTTAGCATAATGGCTATGTCGCTGGACTCCCATGTAGTCAACCTCAGTTCGCATCCCGGACCTGGTGGCTTAAAACTCACACCGGGCGTGTGTGCGTGCATGCCCAAGATCCCAAGTGGAGAATGGAGGAGAAGGGACTGCAGCGTGGCCATCCCCCCTGGGGGGTGATTTCTCGCTTTCTGTCTCTCTGTCTCTCTCTGTCTGGCGAGTGCATGCACCCTATAGCAAAAACCTCTTTAAAAAAAACCAAAACACTCTCTAAGGATGACATATGAATAGCCAAAAGGCATATGAAGAAATGCTCATCATTCCTCATTGTAAGAGAAAAGCAGATCAAAACAACAATTAGACACCACTGAATCTCAGTCTTAATGACTAAGATTTAAAAAAAAAAAAGATAAGTGCTGGTGGGAGTGTGGTGAAAGGTGAACTCTCTTACAGTGCTGGTGGCAATGTAAATTGGTCCAGCCACTGTGGAGAACAATTTGGAGATTCTTCAAAAATCTACAAATAGAACTACCATATGATCCAGCATCCCACTTCTTGGTATCTACCCAAAGGATAGAAGAATTCTTAATTTGAAAAGTGCTTTTGCATTGATGTTTATTGCAGCATTATTCACAATTGCTAAGATATGGAACCAACCCAAATGGCCATGAACAGATGAATGGATTGAAAAACTGTGGCACATATACTCTAAGGAATACTACTCAGCCATAAAGAAAACAACAAGATCTTGGCTTTTTACAGAAAGTGGATGAATATGAAAGCTTTACTGCTGTGTGAAGCAAGCCAGGCTATGAAGGAGAGACATTGTATGTCTCCACTTAATATATACTGAATTTCCACACTCTATGACCGAAACTGAATGCCTAAAGGATATAGAAACACAGTAAATGGTTGTGAATACCAGATATAGTGTGGGAAGAGCATGGGTGAAGGAGTAGAGTCTGAGGAAGGGCATTAAGGAGAAAAATAGAGAAGCAAAGCATTACAGTGACAAAGAAATGGGGTATTATCTGTTGAAGATAACTTTATAGCATTATCAACTGGACTGGTGAGAAATGTACACGTGTTGGAATGTTCACTTTACAAGCTAAATAACATGATTGAATGTATAAAACAACTTGAAATAAAATAAAAATAAAGCCAAGGAAGTCAAAGGCCTCTATAAGGAAAGCTATGAAAATATTAAAAAGGAAATTGTAAAGGACACAAAAATGTGGAAAGGCATCCCATATTCCTGAATTGGGAGAATTAATATAATCAAGATGGCCATCCTATCCTAGTTAATCTACATATTTAATGCAATTCTTATAAAATTAAAAGAGACATTCTTTTTTATTCATTATTTTTTGAGAGGTTTTTGCTATAGGAGTGTGTGCTTGCCAGAAAGACAGAGAGAGACAGAAAGCGAGAAATCACCCCCTGTGGGGGATGGCCACGCTGCAATCCCTTCTCCTCCATTCTCCTCTCAGGATCTTGGGCACAGACACGTGCGTGCCCTGTGTGAGTTTAAGCCACTGGGTCTGGGTCTCGAACTGCAGTCAACTACATGGGAGTCCAGCAACATAGTGATTGTACCAACTGCTGGTCCCACAAAACACATTCTTCACAGATCTAGAAAAGACAATCATAGAATTTGTCTGGAATTATGAAAGACCCCGTATTACCAAAACCATCCTGTGCAAGAAGAGTGGCGTGGGTGGCATCTCACTTCCTAATCCTAAAATAAATTAAAAGCCTGTAATAATCAAAGCAGTATGGTATTGGCACAAAAACAGACATGAGGACCAATGAAACAGAGTAGAGACCCCAGAAATAAACTCCAAAACTATAGCTAACTGATCTTTGACAAAGGGTTCCAGTCAATCAAGTGGGAAAAAGAAAAACTCTTTAGCAAAGGGTGCTGAAAAAGTTGTGTATCCACCTGCAAAAAGATGAATCTGAACCACTATCAGTCACCATTAACAAAAATCAACTCAAAATGGTTCAAAGATGTAAACCTAAGACCACAAACTGTAAAACTACGGGTGGAAAACACTGGGGAACTCTGTGAGATATTGGAATAGGCAAAGACTTTTTACGCAAGAACCTTAAAGCACAGGCAATATTCGTCAAAATAGACAGGTGGGATCACATCAGATTAAGAAGTTTATGCACAGCAAAGGACACAGTAATTAGTGTGAATAGACAACTCTCTGAATGGGAGAGAATTTTTGTTAACTGTGCCTCAGATAAGGAACTGGTAACCAGAATACACAAGGAACTCAAGCTGCTTACTCAGAAGAAAATTATTAAACCAATTAAAAGATGCAAAAATAATTTGAATAAACAACTCTCTAAGGAAGACATACTAACAGACAAAAAGCATATGAAAAGTTGCTCAACATCCCTCATCATAAGGGTGATGCAGATCAAAACCACAATGAGATATCACCTAACTCCAGTCAAATATAAAATATTAAAAATTAAAAAATAGTAAGTGCTGGAGGGGATGTGCTGAAAGAGGAACTCTCCTATATTGTTGGTGGGAATGTAAATTGGTCCAGCCACTGTGGAGAATAATATGGAGGCTTTTGAAAGACCGTCAACTAGAACTACCATATGATCCAGCAATTCCACTCAATGGACAGGAAAATGCTCAGTGAGAAGAGCGCTTGTACAACAGTATTTATTGTGGCATTATTCATGATTGCTAAGACATGGAACCAACCAAAGTGTCCACAAACAGATGAATGGATTGAAAAAGTGTGGCACATATACACCATGGAATTCTGTTCAGCCATAAAAATCAACAAGGCCCTGGCATTTGATAGAAAGTGGATGAATATGGAAGCTTTGTTGCTGAATGAAGCAAGTGGCATATGTACCCTATGTAATAGGACTCAGCCATAAAAAATAATGAGACCCTGACATTTGATACAAAGTGGATGGACATGGAAGACTTAATGCTAATCAAAGCAAGCCAGACTATGGAAGACAGGCTTTGTATGTCCTCACTCAATACATACCACTTGTCTGCACTCTAAAGCAGAAACTGAAAGTTTGGAAAGTATCAAAGCAGGGAGAGCAACAGTAGATCCTAGAGAACATTAGGATAGGGGTAATATCAGGTGATTGATGGAGGAAGAGAAAAGAACAAGGGAATAAAAAGAAAAAAAAAGTACATTTAATTGACAAAAAAATGAAAAGCTATTTGCTGACAATGATGTGTATAGTAATGTCTTTGTCTTGACTGATATGCATGGTATTTGTACTGGAAAAAATAAATGTATGCTGTAAAGATATCTGTGATTTAATGCAAAAATAATATAATAAAATGAAAATTTTAAAAATGAGTAAAATATTTTATATTCAAACACAGGAAAACTTTGGACTTCTCAAACAAACTTTGCACCCTATGGTTTACACTGTCTCACTGATTTAGATATAAATAAAACCAAGTGTATAAAATTATATCTACCTTTACAATCTTCGTGTTATCATTGTTTACTTAGAACCTATGTTCAAACATATGATATGTGTATACCATACATCACTGTGGTGATCGCAGACTGGGATTGCACTGAAAGAGATCTCAGATAATTCCAAACCACTGGATTTGTACTAAAGAAAGAAAAGGTGATAACTGTCTCAACCAGGTAGGGGACAAATTGTGTAACAGAAAGTTCTCTAAATTAAATCCCTTGAAGAATACAATGATATATGAAGGACAAGTACAAAGAATGTGGTAATGTGAAACTTATGCATGTGTGTTAAAACAATATAAAGCACAACAAACTTTCAGAACTTAAATCAACTAAAAATGTATAGGAGGGAAGAGTATTTAATCACTGATATCTAATGTTATTTAAAAATTCTAGAGTATAAAGATGATAATAAAAACAGGACAG
>NW_006209177.1:2867299-2873092 GCF_000334495.1 Tupaia belangeri chinensis | reverse complement strand
CCGTCAACTAGAACTACCATATGATCCAGCAATTCCACTCAATGGACAGGAAAATGCTCAGTGAGAAGAGCGCTTGTACAACAGTATTTATTGTGGCATTATTCATGATTGCTAAGACATGGAACCAACCAAAGTGTCCACAAACAGATGAATGGATTGAAAAAGTGTGGCACATATACACCATGGAATTCTGTTCAGCCATAAAAATCAACAAGGCCCTGGCATTTGATAGAAAGTGGATGAATATGGAAGCTTTGTTGCTGAATGAAGCAAGTGGCATATGTACCCTATGTAATAGGACTCAGCCATAAAAAATAATGAGACCCTGACATTTGATACAAAGTGGATGGACATGGAAGACTTAATGCTAATCAAAGCAAGCCAGACTATGGAAGACAGGCTTTGTATGTCCTCACTCAATACATACCACTTGTCTGCACTCTAAAGCAGAAACTGAAAGTTTGGAAAGTATCAAAGCAGGGAGAGCAACAGTAGATCCTAGAGAACATTAGGATAGGGGTAATATCAGGTGATTGATGGAGGAAGAGAAAAGAACAAGGGAATAAAAAGAAAAAAAAAGTACATTTAATTGACAAAAAAATGAAAAGCTATTTGCTGACAATGATGTGTATAGTAATGTCTTTGTCTTGACTGATATGCATGGTATTTGTACTGGAAAAAATAAATGTATGCTGTAAAGATATCTAAGATTTAATGCAAAAATAATAAAATAAAATGAAAATTTTAAAAATGAGTAAAATATTTTATATTCAAACACAGGAAAACTTTGGACTTCTCAAACAAACTTTGCACCCTATGGTTTACACTGTCTCACTGATTTAGATATAAATAAAACCAAGTGTATAAAATTATATCTACCTTTACAATCTTCGTGTTATCATTGTTTACTTAGAAAATATGTTCAAACATATGATATGTGTATACCATACATCACTGTGGTGATCGCAGACTGGGATTGCACTGAAAGAGATCTCAGATAATTCCAAACCACTGGATTTGTACTAAAGAAAGAAAAGGTGATAACTGTCTCAACCAGGTAGGGGACAAATTGTGTAACAGAAAGTTCTCTAAATTAAATCCCTTGAAGAATACAATGATATATGAAGGACAAGTACAAAGAATGTGGTAATGTGAAACTTATGCATGTGTGTTAAAACAATATAAAGCACAACAAACTTTCAGAACTTAAATCAACTAAAAATGTATAGGAGGGAAGAGTATTTAATCACTGATATCTAATGTTAATTAAAAATTCTAGAATATAAAGATGATAATAAAAACAGGACTGACTTTTACTTTATTTTTGTAGTAACACTCTCTGCAGATAATTCTATACATTTATTGCCTGATCAGATGCAGACTGTTTTCACTCTGCCCTTGTTAGGCCCCTGATCCACTCTACATTTCTGAGCAAGAAAGTAGTTTGACCAGAGAGAGACAGAGAAGGAGAAAAAGGAGGAAAGCAAGCCACCAGGTCGGGACTTGAACCATGGTCAACCATGTGGGAGTTCAGCACCTAACCACCACAACAACTGTCAGCCCTTCTCAGTTTAACTCTTAACAGAGTTTTTGTTGTTATTGTTGTTTGTTTGTTTTTGGCAAATTGATTCTAAAACTCTTATGTAAAGCAGAGATCTATAATAACCAACACAATTCTAAAAAAGAAGAACATAGGAACATATTTTATTTGGAGGACTCACATTATCCATTTTCAAAACTGTCTATAAAGCAACTATAATAAAGATAGGCATGTAGTTCAATAAAATATAATTTAATAAAAAAGAATAGAGAGACCAGAAAGAGACCCCAGATAACCATGGTCAGTTGATTATTTTCAAAATCATGCAGATAATTTTTATGTAGAAAGAATACAAATGAAGCCAGAACATTTAGAAATTCATAAGCAAAAAGAGAAAACAAACAAAAAAGAAACCTAGACACAAACTTCATATCCTGGATAAAGACTACAAAAAGAATCAAGGACATAAATGTGAAATGTTAGATTTCTTCTAAAAATAAGATAGTTTCACAATGCAAAACTTTTAAACTTCTAAAAGAAAAAAGGAGAAAATAAGCATTAACTGTGGTTTGGTAATGAATTTTTATATGTAGCACCAAAAACACAATGAAATAAAGCATGAATATGTTGAAATTTATTGAAATTTTAAAGTTTTTACCCTGTAAAAGACAGTTAGGAAAAAAAAAAAAAAAGCCATAAACTGATAAAGGACTCGTGTACAAAATATACAAAGAACTTCTAAAATTCAACAATAAGAAACATACATGAACTAATTTTAAAATGTGAAAAAGATTTGAATAAATAATTCACCAGAGAAGATGTACAGATAATTAATAAGCATATGAAGAGAGGTTCAATATAATTTGTCATTAGGGAATTTCAGCTTAAAACAACAAGGAGATACTCATCCACACATATTATAAAGTTAAAATCCAAAAAATAGAATATTTATCGCTGGTCAGGATGCAAAGCAATAGAAATTCTCATTGATTGATGGTAGAAATGCAAAATGAAACAGCCACTCAGACAATTTGGCAGTTTCTTACAGAGCTGAACATAACCTTACCACTAATTTTGCTCCTAAGAATTTGTAAAACTGATTTGAAAACTTATTTCCACACATAAAAACCTATCTATGAATTATAGCAGTTTTAACCATAATCATCCAAGACTGGAAGCAACCAAGTTATTCTTCAATCAGTAAATGGATTAACAAACTATAGTACATCCCTGCAATAGAATAGTATTTGTTTATAAAAAGGAATCCAATATCAAACTACTACACACAGTCATGGATGATTATTAAATATATCTCACTAGGTAAAATAAGGCAGTATGAACAGGATATGCACTGTATGATTTTATTTATATGACATTTTGGAAAAGACAAAATAGAACTCATTTCCAGAGGTTTGGAGCAGGAGTAGTATTGAATAAGTAAAGCACAAGGGATTTATTAGGGTGGCGCAACTATTCTGTATATTGTAGTGATGGATGCATACCATTATGTATTTGTCAAAACCCATAGTACTTTACTATACAAAATATGCATCCTAATATATACACATTAAAAAATCATTTGGAAGATTCTAGACCCTGATCACTAACCTTGTTCAGCAGACTGACAAAATAATTTAATTGTGTTACCATTGTATGACATAATCTCACTGAAGTGCTGGAGCAAAAGTTGTCAACCTAAGTAACTTTGGAAATGAGTGGACATATTAAGTCTACAGACAAAAAAAAAAAAAAAAAACCAAAAAAAACCACTGTACATAAGTGCTGTTATACTAATTGGTAAAGTTGTTTCCCACTGTATGGATTAGCAATTCTGAAACCACCGTACATGTAGAATGGGATAAAATAAAAACAAGTTAATGGATGACGGATTGGTGGAAGCTTGGTTTTTCACTGTTGGAATGGGAGAATATACAGACAAGCAAATAAGGAAGACTAGAATGAACCCCATGGTCCTAGATTAGAGTCAGAGAAAACAGCATGAATTCACTTTTAGATTAATATGGATATGGATGGATGCACACATGCATGCACACAGAGAGATCAATGTAAAAACCAGTATAGTCACAGGTTAGTATGTACATGCACGTTACATAGTCCTTTCCACTGAGAGACTCTAGAAGCAATGACAACCCCATAGCAATGAGTATATCTAGCACCTGGAAATTGGTTTCTAATACATTTTCTAGGGAAAATTTAAAAAGCCAGCCAGTGGCATGATGGTTAAGACAGCTGAGTTCCACACTGCTGTCTGCATGGTCTAATTCCTGGACCTGATACTTGAAAAATAGACTGGCATATCTGCGTGTGAGCCCAGAATCCTGAGAGGAGAATGGAGAAGGAATCGTAGTATGGCCATTCCCCCCAGGGGTGCTTTCTCACATTGCCTCTCTCCCTCTTTCTTTTTTTCTTCTCAGCAAGTGCAAAATTAAACAAAAACAAACAAAAATCACCAAAACTATTCACAAAATTAAGCAAAAACAAACAACAAAAAATGATGAAGAAATTATGATTTCCAGGACTGGGGAAGGAGATATGCAAGATGAACCTGGAGTATCTTGTAGTGTCAGAAAATAAGGAAGTGATCAAAAAGCAAAAGGATGGGGGCATATAAAAGGGATAGATAAGTTAACCTGAAAAAGCTCCCATTTTCCAAAGCTGGAGCAAATTCAGCAACAAAATAAGTAAGGTAATATTAAATTATAACTCAAAGCATAAAATAAACATACAGTCCATACTAACATAAGTAAATGATAGAATCAATAATCAAATGAAGGAGAATAGATAAATCTTCCACATGAAATTAAAAAAATTTACATAGATATTATCCCTCCAAGGAGATAAAATATAACTCCTCACCTCTTAAGTGTAGAATATGTACAATGACTTCCTTCCAAAGTATGGTGAGGGGGAAAAACAAGAGAAGCTTTATGGTTGGAGAAACTCAACAAATGTTGACTCAGGTGATCAAAGTTGACACCAACTATGATAAATCATGTTGCTAGCATGTTTCTTTGATATGATGTGATGAAAGTGGCACATTACCTCTATGATCTTCTTCTCAGAACCCAGAACTCTAGTCTAATCATGAGAAAAATAACAGACAAATCCCAGTCAAGGTTCATTGTATAAACTACCTGACCAATACTCTGTAAAACTGTCAGGGTCATCAAAAACAAGGAAAGCCTGAGAAACCATTACAGTCAAGAAGATCCTCAGGAGACATGATCACTAAATGGAATGTAGGATCATGTATGGGACCCTGGAACAGAAAAGTGACATCAGGGAAAACTAAGGAAATATAAATTACGGACTTTGGTAATGTTTTTTTTTTATTATCATCATAATCTTCTTTATATTACATTGGATTATGCCGGGGTCCAGCCTCGGCGTGGGTGGGTTATCTCGACGAAGGCGGCGAAGGTGAACAGAAGACAGAGGCCTCGATGCTTTCTCATGCCCGTCCTATGCCGGACACCCCTCAGAGGTCGCCCTCTGAGGAGTGACAACTGCTAGGAATCATCGTGCCTTTTTATTGAGAATGTGTTACATACAGGTAAATGGGAGAGGGGCTAGTGTTTCAATTATCAGCTCATAAAGTCTTTTAACAATAAAGAACATAGATTCTATTCAGGGGTGGATTAAAGGTGGGTCTAGTGCAGTTCCTATTCAGGGGTGGATTAAGGGTGGGTCTAGTGCAGTTCCTCAATGGTAGGTGGGTCTCCATGGAATGCAGTTTCGGGAAAGCGGTTCCGGTAAGCCGAGATGATTATCAGCTGATGCGGTGCAGCAGCCATCTTGTGATTACTGGGAATGGTGCTGAGAAAAGAAAATCTCAAGAATAGATATTAGTTCTTATGGATCTTAATAAAGAATGATACTTATACAGTTTTGTAGGGATCTATAACTTAATTTGAGGAATCCTAATATATTTATCTATTTCACTTGGAGAGGGCAGAGGTGTCCTGGGCCAGTTTTGGCCTAATCCTATTTTACATAAAGAAAGGAAGAATTTAAGGGCCTTCCAAAGGTCAAGATTACTTCTGCCTAGAAAGAACTTCAGCCCACCCTCTATTGTGACCATGGAGATAAAGCATTGTAATTAATAGTAAGTGATCAGAGCAAAGGGGAGTGGGTCGGTCGGGGACTTCCCGGAAGATTTTATCATATACTCAGGATGTATAAGAGAGTTATGTAATTATTTTATAGTAGTATATTGGGGAGCCAGAGGGGGG
>NW_006209177.1:2863028-2867092 GCF_000334495.1 Tupaia belangeri chinensis | reverse complement strand
ATTATTATTATTATAATTATTTTTTAAAACAGTCAATCGCTATTTCTCATTTTGCTTGTAAAAATACTTTGCCCATCATGAAATACTTCTCAGACCAATCCAGTTGAGAATACTATACATGTCATCATCAACAGGTAATAAGCCATATCTGTTTCTCACTAACCTCCTGCCTCTCTATTGTTCACTTGCTATCTTTCTCTATCCTCTTCTCTTCACTTCCCCCATTCCACACTGTCCTATTCTCATTAAGTACCTTCACTACTTTTATGTCCTCCAATTTTTTGTTCTCTATCATAGAGTGAGGATAGTCGGTATATATTGAGTGGATACATACAATATCTTTCTTTCATCGCCTGACTTGCTTCACTCAGCAATAGATCCTCCATATCTGACCACTTTCTATCAAATTCCAGGGTCTTGTTATTTTTTATGGCTGAGTAGTATTCCATAGAGTATTGATATTAACACATTAGTTGTGACAAATGTGTAATATTAATATAGGAGCAATTGAAGTGGAGTGCATAAGTATTCTTTTTACTAACTTTATCATTTTTCTTTAAATTTAAAACTATTCTAAAACAGAAAGTTTATTTTTAAAACACAAAAAATAGTTATAATAACTGTTTTATATGTTCAAAAGAGGCTAAAACACCTATAGTTCTCATCCCCATTTTAGAGATGAGATGATCGGGTTTCCAGAGGTAAAGTGAGTAGTCCAATGTTATAGAGCATTGGCTATGAAGAACTAGACTAAGCCATATCTCCTCAGCCGTAGCTCAGGATTTTCCTGACTCTGCATGAAAGAATGCCAGGTAGTAGAGAACTTATATTGTATTGTAAACCGTTTTTTTTTTTTTTTCTATTTCTTTTGATATTAGCGTATAAAATGGAAGTTCTTGGTTTTGTTTCCATTTATCCTCCCATGTGGATTCTTTCTCCTAGAAGAGAGGGAGAAACATGAAACTTGGTCTCTCTCTCTCTCTTTGGGAGAATTTTGCTATAGGGCACATAAACTCACCAGAGAGAGACAGAGCGACAGAAAGTGAGAACTCACCCCCCAGGGGGGATGGCCATGCCACAGTCTCTTCTCCTCCATTCTTCTCTTGGGATTTTGGGCACGCACGCATGCATCTGGCATGTTTCAGGCCACTGGGTCTGGGACTCGAACTGTGGTCAGCCATGTGGGAGTCCAGCAACATAGCCATTACATCATCTGCTGGTCCCAAGGACTTTGACCTCTCTTAAAACTGTTAACTACTGTGTGTTCTAGAGAGTTATTATCAATATATCCTTATCCTCTCCTTCTCTTCTCTGGACCTCAACTGAAGGATTGGGGATGGGATGGAGGATGAAGGGGTAAAGAATGATGGAAGCAGAGATTCTCAAAGGCAAATGACCCCAGCTCTAACATTTTCTTCCTTATACCCTTAGAAGACTTGGCAGAGTCATCATGATCACATTTCCATCATCATCTTCATTGTATGAAGGGTCTTCAAAAAGTTCATGCCAAATGTGTACCATAAAAAATTATGCATTAATTTCAATTCTGCAACAAAAGAAACTATAACTCCATTTTACACAAAAGTTTTGAAATTCTCTCATACATCCTGTAGTGCTTACTGTAGTGCTCCTTTAAATATTCCCCATTTACATATGGGAAAACTGAGAAGCGAAATGGCTTTTCTGGGGATTATTCAACTAATAAGAGAGAGAGAACTCAGAATGAACCTACTGAATACTCTAATAGATCTGTAGAAGGCAGAAAATTGTATGATAAATTCATGCCTCTTGGCCTCCATTTTCTCGATGAAGTAGGAGCACAGCACAGCACAGCACAGGTGTTTTATCTAGATTTAAGGCTGGGAGTCACTGGGTGAATAGGAGAGCTGGCTGTGTAAAATACCAGATATCCAGGCGTGTCCTCCTCAACATCTTCCATAGCTTAGGTGTGTATGTAGTAAACACTTCAGGCTCATTAATATGTTTTTCCTCAATTCTAAATGTATAAGGGGAAGAAAATAATTTAAGCCAGTTGTTTGACAAAGCCAACAGTTGATTGTCTGATATTTCTCAGTTTTCAGGTGATTTTATTGGCACTATTGTAGACAGCCTGAGGCCAAGCCTTCAGGCCTATAATTATCCAGGCAACTAAGTCAGTGTTTTCCTTAATTACACAGGAAATGAAGGGGAGAAAAGGATTGTTTATTTTTTCAGACTGAATTATATAGTCTGAACTGCCCAAATTTATAAGGCATTGCCAATCCTCTGGACTTGACAGCCTGGATGTGACTATGTGAGTTGTAGTGCTTGTATCAACTCCCACACTGACCCTAACTGGGAATTACTGCCTCCTGCGCTCTGCCAGACAGTTTGAATTTTGAGATATTTTATTACCCAAACACCTTTTGTGGGGATAAATGCATTACTTCTTTATGCTGAAAAATGCAATTGATCTTCTCAACATCAGTCACCTACATTTGTTTTAACTGCCATGGAATCATAATTCAATGAAAGACTAGTAATTCGACTTAAAAGGTGATTATGGCAGTTCGGATGATTTTTACATTCCCTTTGCTCTGTAAAATCACATTGTTATTTAGTAGGTATTTAAATGGAAAAGAGTATTTATCAAGCAAAGGCAAAAGCATGTATGTTATGTGCTAATCTGACAAAAGAAAGTGTGCTTTTTTATATTAAATGTATAGGTACTTTATATATCTGTGAACAGCAGACAACTGTAAAAATACAATTTTATGAAAGTTGAAAATGTCCATCCATGCAGAAACAATTTCTCGTTTTAGGAAGGAATAGCTATTAAGCAGTCAGGTTGTGTCATGGACCCTGAACAGTGAAGAGCCCGAGTATGCCAGTACATCATAATTGACTAGAGGAGCTTCTTGTCTTGCTGATAAGCCTTGAATAAAGAGCATTTCAGTGACCACCATAATGGCCTAAAGAGTAGTGGCTCTTCCTCAAGTTTCTTGGATTGAGTAAACCCCGTTGTTCTTTTCAGATTCAATGGAAATGGAAAGGATCTTCTAGTATCACCATCACTACCAAGATAGAAAGAGAAATAGAAAGAACAAGAGAGAAAGAGAAAGAAGAAAGAAGAAAAAGAAAGGAAGAAGAAAGAAAGAAAAAGAAAGAGAAAGGAGAAAAAGAAGGAAGAGAAAAAGACAAAGAAAGGAAGAAAGAAGTAAGAAAGAGAGAAAGAAGAAAGAAAGAAAAAAAAAAAAGAAAAAGGCTCTGAGGAAGGCAGAGTAGTGGCCCCCAGAGATACATATGTCCTAAATCCAGAACCTGTGAGTATGTTACCTTGCATGGATGGATAAGAGAACTTTGCAAATGGAATTAAAGTTAAGGATCTTGAGATAAAGGGATTATCCAGGTAGACCCTCACTCAAATCACTTGAGTTCTTAAAAGCAGAAAAACTTTTTTGACAGTAGTCAGCAAGAGACATCACTAGGGAAGAAGGATCAGAGAAATATGACATTGTTGACTTTGACGATGAAAGAAAGGGTCATGAGCCAAAGAATATAGGCTGTCACCAGTAGCTGGAAAGAGTAAAGAAATAGATTCTCTCCTAGAGCCTCAAGAAGGAAAACACCTTGATTTTAGCCCTGTGATACCCATGTTTGACTTTTGACTCTGAGAACTATGAGATAATAAACGTCTGTTGTTTTAAGCTACTAAATCACTATTTGTTATAGCAGCAATACAAAACCAGGTGCCTGGTCAGGAAGATTACTTTCTATATTATAGGACAACAACAGTGGCAGCATAAAGAGACATAATCTGTGTCTCTCCAATTCATAGAAATAAATTATAGAATGAGTAAAGTGGAGTTCATTGTAGCAACCAGGATTTTGTGGTTGGTGAAATGACAAAGAAGTACGCTGGATAAACTGGGCCATCAGTTGGCTGTTTTGGTTTTATACCTTCAGAAACAACACAGCTTTCCAAGATTCACTGGTCCCTTGCCCATGCAGTTCTTGAGGCAGATGCACTTTCATGAATAATAAAGAAAAATCTACAATGAGCAAGAAAGGGAAAGGAAGCAGGA
>NW_006209177.1:2857489-2862974 GCF_000334495.1 Tupaia belangeri chinensis | reverse complement strand
AATGAATGTGTTGCCAGGTGTTTTTAGCTAAACTCAGAATATTTGAGTTTGAAACCCTTTTTATTTTCTTTAATTTTTTATATTTCATTTTCTTTTCTTTTCTTTTACACATTCAATCACTATACATCACTTAGCTTGTAACGTGAATTTTCCAACATGAATATACTTCTCACCAGTTCAGTTGGGGATACTACACACGTTAATCATCAACAGATAATAATCCATTTCTGTGTCTCATATATGTCTTCCCTCTCTCTATTTGTCTCCTTTATGTCTTTCCTCAGACTCTCCGCCCCCCCCCCCTTTTTTTAGAGGTTTTTGCTATAGGGCATGTGTGCTTGCCAGACAGACAGAGAGAGACAGAGAGACAGAAAGTGAGAAATCATCTCCTGGGGGAATGGCCACGCTGCAATCCCTTCTCCTCCATTCTCCTCTTGGGATCTTGGGCATGCACGCACATGTGCCTGGCGTGAGTTTTAAGCCACCGGGTCCGGGACGCCAACCACAGTCGACTACATGGGAGTCCAGCAACATATCCATTATGCTAACTGCTGGTCCCAGATTCTCCCTTTTTAAACATCAATTTTATAGTTTTAGTATCTTAATCTTAAAGAATAATCTCATAAAATACATCGTTTATTCTCCATTAGAATTTCTTCTAATGACTTAGTTTTAAATTGCTGTCCCAAATGGTCAATATACACACACACACTTGTGTGTGTGCATGTGTGCATGCCTACATACCAAATTGGGAAATGTGATCTTAGGATTCATTCTGAAAAGAACAGAATAGAAGCATAAGAAGTCATGTAGAATGTGTGACTTTCTCAAATGTATTTTTCTCAAATTTTTCCTGAACAAGGTTTCCTTTAAAATAAATCTGTATCTACCTGCATCTATATCTATCTATCTATCTATCTCTATCTATCTATCTATATCTGTTAGAAGCTCTTTCATGAGATGTTGTATGTGTGGTTGGACAATTCATTCTCTATTCACAGAGCCATCTTAATCCAATATGTAACAAGAGTCTAAAAGCTAATCAATAATGGAACACAGATCTGTCTAAGGAAGTATGCGTGCCTCCTTGGAGAAGAAGCTGCACAAGAGAGAGAGAGCCTCTGAGGGCAGTTACAACTTTATATTTATTTTATGATGATACAACTCTATGTATAATTCTTTGTATTGTCACTTCCAATTATTTTTGGAACAAAAACGCCAGGGAAATGAGTTACTCATTTCAAAAAGCACATTCATATTTGATAAATAGCTTACAGATTAGAGAGAAGATGTTTACTGAAACCAGGATTCAAAGCTCTTTCCTGGGGATCAGACTAAACCACCAGATTAAGGACGACAAATCTGCATTGCCCAGATCATCTGAAGCTAATAGTGCAGGGCTGGGCTGAGTTGCCTGTGAAGGCACTTCTCTGGGAAATGGCATTAAGATAAGGCTTTCAGTGGCATTCTAGCCATGCAAGGATCTGAGAGTCCTGCAGTCATCTCCTAACTTCACATTCAATAGCTTAGGGAACAGAAAGAGTGGGAAAGGGCTTCTGGCTTGAGAGACAAGAATGGACTTTCATCTTTGCTGTCCTGATATAAAAATATCCAGCTGCCCCAACCATCATGCTCCTATGTTGCTGATCTCACTGTCCCCCTCTCACTTCCATTTTTTTGAAACAGTATAGGTTTAGGAACTAAGAGAATTATTTCTCCATCTCCTAGGCTCTGGGGCCTGCAAAGGAGAAATGAAAGGTTTCCTTATTATGTGCTTTTATTTGTTTATTTAGCTATCACATCATTAAATCTAAATCCTTGCTAAAAAAATTAATGTGCTTTATTCATTCATTTATTCATGTCCTCCACAATAGCATCTACCTCATCAGGGTTATTTGGTTCTTTGAGAGACTGCTGTGGTTTGTCCCATCCAAAACTCATGTTAAAACTTAGTTGCCATTGTGATAACCTTAAGAGGTGGAAATTCTGAGAAGTGATTAGGCATTGGAGGTTCCACCCTTAAGAATGACTTAGTGATGTTATCATGGAAATTAGTCTACTGCAAAAGAGTGGGTTTTTTCCTCTTTCTTTCTCTGTTGCTCTTCTTCTACATTCTGCCATTCAGCAAGAAGGCCCTCAAAGGAAGCCAGTACCTTGATCTTGGTCTTCTCAGTCTCCAGAACTGTGAGATCAATTTCTTTCTTTCCAAATGACCTAGTCTCAATTACTCTGTTATAGCAGAACATTACAAACTAAGACAAAGCAGCTACAGCATCCTCATTCCAGCTGGTCTATGAAAGTAGCTAGAAGACTTGACCTCTTTATACTTTATAGAGTTCCTATGAGCATTAAATAAGTGAACAAGTGTAAAATGCTTAGAATTATGTCTGGCATGTGATAAATGCTCTAAGAATGAAAGCTACTATTTAAAAGTACTAGAAATGGTTAAGAGTTAGTCTATTGCAGGTGGAACCTATGTTAGCCAGTAGTGCCTCCTTGCAGCTGCATTAATTGAAGTCTACAAAATGCACAGTGACATGGCTAATGGGGAAACCAAGGGACGTATGTAGCAGTGTTCCTGGGCAATGTTGTGTGATAATCCCTTGAATACCCAACAGATATTTGTTGACTAACTAAACCATGTCCAAGTACAGCAATTACTGAAGATACTCACCTTTCTACCTTCTAGAAAATCTAAGCTACAGAAATATTTCAGAAATGTCATTGGAAAATCCCTTTTGAAGTATCATATTAAAATAACAATAGGCTCAGCACAGTGGTACAGGCAGTAGAGGCACTGTTGTGCAATGATGCTGAAGCCATATGGGAAGGCTCAGGGTTCACATCTTAGTTCTATCTAAACACATTGGATACACCTGTAGGTGTGCCTGTGATCCTGGCTGGCTACAGAGTCTGGGAAGTATTGCAGTATGAAGACCCTAGTGAGGGTACTCCCCCTAGTAAATAAAAATAATCATCGTAATTATGTATTAAGGACTTAATAAATTCCAGGCAAAGTGCTTGGTGTTTTATGTATTATTCTAGTAATCTTTACAACTTTGAGTTTAATTCTGTTGTTCTTCCTATTTTACAGATGAAGAAATTGAAATGCAAAGAAAAATTAGTTTTTTAATCACATTATCACAAAGCAGAATTTAAATCTAAATTGTTAGGATTCTCAAACAAGGCACATTACTGTCTTTCCTAATAGGACTACTCCTTTCTAAGAACAGGAGCTCAATCAGAGGTTCTCTCAGGACTCTACCCCAGCAAGTCCAAGATGACTGACAGACTTGTTTGTGCAAGGGTTGGATGGAGCCTGCCTTTGCTGTGTCCTACAGAAACCTACCAGGTCCTTTTATCCCAAAGACCTCTTGAACAGACACTGGTGGCTAACAAATCTTGCTGTAGCCAAGCATTGGAGGTTTTGTCTTCACTCCATGAGGCCATTGTTTTCCTTTCAAGAACTTTTATTGTTTAACTTGCAGCACAGATCATAGATTCTTCTTCTCAATTTAAATGAGAATACAATATCTTTTATGTTAGGGGTCTGTTACAGATGCCGATTATCTTGATCTTTACCCCTTGCAGAATAAATACTGTTATGGTCATTGAGCACATCGATCATTATACTACTGTTATGTCTTTCCAATTAGGCAGTTGGCAATAATATGCTAATATGGGAAGATGTATTTTATAAACAGAAGAAGGTATAAAGTGGAATTCATTCATAGATTAGAGTTGCATTTGGCAGTCATTTCTTGTAATGCTTAGGGTGAAACAAAGATCCATTAGGAATTAGGGCATCACCTCAAAATTGTGGCTTTATATTTGATCAGGACTGTAACATGAAACCATGGTTTATAGTTATGCTTTTAAAAAAATTGTGGTTAGAAAAAACACATTCCATAAAATTTACCATCTTAATTAGTTGTAAGTATACAGTTCAGTAGTGGTAACTCTATTCACATTATTTGTAATTAATCTCCAGAACCTTTTCATTTTGTAAAACTGAAAGTCTGTACCCATTAAGCAATAATTCTCTCTTTCTCCCTCCTCCTGCATGTCTGTAACTACCATTTTACTTTCTGTCTCTATGGATTTTGCTACTCTAAGGATCTCATATAAGTAGAGTTATATGTAACACATGTCTTTTGTGATTGACTTATTTTTGGGAGACTTGGTAAGCTTACCCTGGAAGAAGACCCTAGTAGTATCTTGTTTCAAACTTCATACCTAATACAAAAACCTACCCCCTTAACTGTCCTCTCTGTGCACATGATATTGCATTAGTATACATGTCTGTCTCTCTCTTACAGATTGTGAGTAGCTTGGGTCTTTCTGTACTCATTGAATAGATGGCCATTTCTCTAGAACCCACTAGATCTGAGCCCATTGCTCAATGTTGAGGACTGGTCTCTCCAACTTATTTCAGGGCTTGTTTAGCTCCGGACTATGTCTCAATGCATCTTGCAGAACAGTGTATCAATTAACATGTGGGCTCTGGAGTCAGGCTACGTGGGCTTGAATCCAAGCTCTGCTATAATTTGCTTTATGATCTTGGGCAAGTTATTTCCTCTCCCAGGGTCTCAGTTTCTTCATTTGTTAAGTGAGGATAATAGCATCAACCCTGTAACATTGTTGTGAGAAGTGAATTAGTTAGCCTCTATAAAATGCTGTGAACAGTGCCTGAGGCTTAATAGGCACCCAGACATGTTAGCTCTTGGTGTAATTATGGTTGTCATTACTATGGTAAATTCTAGTTTTCTGGTTAGTCTGTGGTAGATGTGCTCTGTTATGACTCCTAGAGTTTATTCCTAACACAGATGGAGTCTTATACAACTAGAGCTAGGTTGGTGGCCTTTAGGAGATGGGGAGGGAACCTGACCTCTCTTCAAACTGGCATTCTTTTTTTTTTTTTGGAGAGATTTTCACCGTAGGGCACGTGCGCTCGCCAGACAGACAGAGAGAGACAGAGACAGAAAGCGAGAAATCACCCCCCAGGGGGGATGGTCACGCCGCAATCCCTTCTCCTCCATTCTCCTCTCGGGATCTTGGGCACGCACGCACACGCGCCCGGTGTGAGTTTTAAGCCACCGGGTCCGGGACACGAACCGCGGTCGACTACGTGGGAGTCCAGCGACATAGCCATTACGCTAACCGCTGGTTCCCCAAACTGGCATTCTTGAGTCTACTATTTAGGTAGTACAGCTCTACAATCTAGTATTCCTGGGTACTTGCCAAGATTACTTACACTGATGTTGTTGGTATGCTGGGAGCCAGAATAGGACAGGAACTAGGCATTCCCTAGGCATTATCTAGATTCCTAAGCTAATGTTCTAATTGTTGTTCTTGGGTCCTTAGCAAAGTTTTGCTTAAATGCTCCCACTGTGTCTCCATTTGTTGCAAAGTAGTAAAGGTCAGGGTCCTATATCCATACTTCAGCCAGAATGAGGGTAACAGAGTGGGGCTCCCCTTCCCCACT
>NW_006209177.1:2855009-2857465 GCF_000334495.1 Tupaia belangeri chinensis | reverse complement strand
AATCCATGTCTGGAATCAGCAAGGAAGTTACATGATGATAGGTTACATTTTGGTTTTAGGTAAGGGTATAGGCTTCAGCTTGAGAGGATGATCTTCTCACCTGAAGAATCTTCCTCTGGCATGGAGATTGCCCACCTTGAAGAATATAAATTTTATTTATCAAGGGAGGTAGTCATTTTCTTAAAGTAGTCAGAACCATCAGTATAAATTTGTGTCTAAAATTTTATCTAGAACTATTTCATTCTATGGTAGCTAGACTGACCTATAAAACCATCTGGCCAGGCTACAGCTCATATTCTAGCCAGGGAAACCAAGATTCAGAGAGGAAAAGCCTTGTTCCCTGATCCAAGGTTAGAGTCTAAAAGATCTTGGAAAAAGATTCAAAACTCATACACGCTCTCTTCACTATCCCATCTCAGGCCCTCCAAAGAAGCTAGGGTGAGAAGGTCAACTGACACCTTAGTTGACAGTTTCTGTTGGGAGAGATACAATCCTCTGTGGCTGTGGGTTCCCAAAGTTACCATGAAGATTCCATAAGTTCACATGGACATTTATCTTTGAGTGTAGACTAAATAATAAAGATATTAACAACATTTAGTTGAAAATCATAATTTTTAACATGTGGCTAAATATCCCCCATTTCACTGATTCTCTTACAATTCCATGACTCCATAGGCAGCCTATAACCCACACCCAGATGAGTAATTTGAGCAGTGATTTTGGCATTAGGCATGGCCTGTCTAAATTTGCATGAAATATCTAACATAAAGCCCAGCCTGAGGAACTGATCACAGATAACATTTCTTCAGAACTTCCTATGAGTTGGGATATTGAGTTTTATGTGGATATACTCAGTTAATTTTCACAACAATCCTATATGGAAGGAGTCTTATTATAGCCAAGATGAGGAAACTGAGACACAAGATGCATAAGGAGTCTTATTATAGCCAAGATGAGGAAAAGGAGACACAAGATACTTAAGTAACTTGCCCTAAATTCACACAGCTACTAAGTAGCATTGTACATAATAGATTCTTTTTTTTTTTTTTTGAGGTTTTTTCTATAGGGCATGTGTGCTCGCCAGAAAGACAGAGAGAGACAGAGAGACAGAAAGTGAGAAATCACTCCCAGAAAGTGAGAAATCACCCCCCTGGGTGGTGGGGGGGGGCACACCGCAATCCCTTCTATTCCATTCTCCTCTCAGGATTGTGGGCACACATGCACACGCACCTGGCATGAGTTTAAGCCACCAGGTCAGGGACTTGAAATGTGGTCGACTACACGGGAGTCCAACGATGTAGCCATTACACCATCTGCTGGTCCCATGTATGTAATAGATTCTTAATAATGTGCAGTTTTATTATGCAATTGTTATGAGTATTATCATCATTCAAAATTTAAAAGTAGGGGGACCAGCATAGTGGTTATGTCACTGGATTCCCACATGGCTGACCGCAGTTCCAGTCTCAGACCTGGTGGCTTGAAAATGATGCTGGGCGAATGTGCATGCGTACTCAAGATCCCAGGAGGAGAACGGAGAAGATACTGTGGTGTAGCCATCCTCCCTCGGGGGTGGGGGTTGATTTCTCATTTTCCCTCTTATTTTGTCTGTCTCTCTCTCCAATAAGTGAATATGCCCTAAGGAAAAAATCTTTCAAACAGATAAGCAAAAAATTTAAGAGTAGGATGTTGAAACTGAAGGGCTCCAAACCCTCACTTTTCTGATGGAGAAATTGAGACCCAGAAAGGGGAATGACTGGGCAATGTGTCACTGGGTGTAAGTAGGAAAGTCAGGACCTCAGGGTTCCTAATTCTTAGATGGCACAGTTAGCTTTCCAATCTCTGTGACTGACTTGTGCAGGAGGAAAACGTTGGACAGGAAACATTTCTAGGTCATTTTATCTATCCTTTCCTCTTGCTTGTCAAGGCCAGTATTGTCTTAGGACTGAGTCTGGATTGGAAAATACTTCTCAAAATTCCTTAGAAAGACTGGTGGAATGAGCTGGTCAGAAAATCTCTTGTTAACAAGAGTAAAAAAAAAACACATTTTTTTTTTCACTCTTCCATGAGTAAGGGAAATGGGAACAAAAACTAAGGTCTTACTTACCGGGAAGATTTAGTAACACATTTGTTTTCAAAGGGTCGTTCATTTTTCCAAACATTCCTAATTTCAGGACTTTTCTCCCCATTGGCCCTGACTATTTGCTCTCTGATTTAAATGGAATCCACTTTGTTAGACCTGGGATCCTCAGGGAGGAACTGCCTCTGTGTTTTCTCAGGCAGAGTTGACCTTGTGTGGGCTCGAAAGAATGAAGTGTGAGGCTCTCACAGAAGAGCAGTGGCGCTTCTGGGACTAGCAGGCAATCAGAAGTGACAGAGATGAAGAAGGCAAGAGCAGTTTACCCTTCACAAATGTGGATAATTACACAGAACGCAAAGCTGTAGAGAGATTAAGA
>NW_006209177.1:2854133-2854988 GCF_000334495.1 Tupaia belangeri chinensis | reverse complement strand
TCCGAACTTTTGAGGATTTATCCAAAATGAACCTTTACCCTTTTACAGTTCATACTCAGCTAATAAAAAGAAATCAATTACAGTTATAATCCTGATGAGTCCTCCAAGAAAGAAGCCATCAGAGAGGACAAATCTTGAAACGTGTGTCCTTGGAAAACTGGATCTAAATACAGGAAACACTCATTCTCTTTAGACAATACCTTTCTGGCAAAGTACCCTTCCACCCTTCCAACCTTCAAAGCATGCAAATGCTCTGAGTTTTCAGGACAGTGAAATTTCTGTCATTTTAAAAATGAGGAAAAAGCAGTGCAATCATGTGTTTTGAGGGACAGTATTTAGCGTGAATTCTAATGTCTAGGTCAGGTACAATGATTTGTCTGGATCACACTGCCTTAGGTCAAGGTTACAACAAGATGGGAAGAGCCCAGGTCTTTCTCCAAAAAGCCCATGCAAACAGTACTATTCAACTCTAGTAGTAAAGGCTTGGTTTTCCATCTCAGAACCATCTCTTTTTGACAGTGTTACCAAAATGTGTGTGTGTGTGTGTGTGTGTGTGTGTGTGTGTGTGTGTGTGTATTTGCCATAGGGTGTGTATGCTTACTGGAGAGAGACAGAGACAATGAGAGAGAAAGTGATAAATCACCCCTCCGGGGGGATGACCACACTCCAATCCCTTCTCCTCCATTTTCCTCCTGGGGTTTTGAGAACACACACACATGCAGCTGGCATGATTTCCAAGCTGCCAGGTCTAGGACTCAAACCATGGTTGGCCATGTGGGAGCCCAGTGTTTTAACTGCCATGCCACCTACTGGCCTCAAGCATCACTATCAATAAAAGTCAAATAGCCTGTGCAG
>NW_006209177.1:2852030-2852696 GCF_000334495.1 Tupaia belangeri chinensis | reverse complement strand
GGGAGGAGGATGGGACATAGCAGAGGGTGGGGGATGGGGAATCAAGGATGGCAAGACAAAGGGCAAGGTATGCAGGATGTAAGAATTGGAAAATTATTTGCTGAGAACATGTATGTTGATGTGCTAGATTGAGCCAATGCACAGTGTATTTTGGGTGGAAAATTCATTTGTGTGTTGTGATGGTGTATAGTGAATTAATGTAGAAAATGAATTTAAAAAAACCAATGTAAAAAAAAAAGAAAGTGAAAAGATTTTTTTAAAAGAAAATGAAAAGACAGCCCATGGAATGAAAAAATAAATAAATAAAAGTCAAATACAGTGTACATTAGTCAAGTGATTACTTTAAGATTTGGTACTTTCCTTAATACCTTTCCTGTGTTACATTCTTAAATTTTTCCTGTAACTCTTGGGAGGAAAGTAACATTAAGTTGAATCATAAAAAAAAAGGCAATATTTAACCGTTCTTACCTGGGAAATGGTGAGTCCATGTAGTTCAACCTAATATGGCCCATTTTACAGATGAGAAAACAGAGGCATATAAAAGATAAGTAACTTGACAATGATCACAAAACTCTTAAGTGCTGGAAGTAGTAAGAAGTAATGTCTCTGTCATAAGGCTGGTTTTTTTTTTTTTTGGAGAGATTTTCACTGTAGGGCGCGTGCACT
>NW_006209177.1:2849221-2851150 GCF_000334495.1 Tupaia belangeri chinensis | reverse complement strand
CGCACGTGCCCGGCGTGAGTTTTAAGCCACCGGGTCCGGGACACGAACTGCGGTCGACTACTTGGGAATCCAGCGACATAGCCATTACGCTAACTGCTGGTTCCCTCATAAGGCTGTTTTGAGGATTAAATGAGATGATGCATGTAATCCTAGCACAGTGCTGATGTGGGATCACAGGGGTGCAGGGCGATCAGGCCCAGCACCTGCAGAGGACCATGGGCTCTTGTTTGCAAGCTCAGGAAGAATTTAGAGATATGGACATAGGTAGGCAAGCAGAGTTTATTAAGATAAGGAAAGAAGAACAGAGCTCCCAAGCACAGAGTAGACCCTAAATGGGTTTCCAAAGAGGAACTAAGGTGGAAGGAGGGGAGCAGTTATCTTGTTTAGAAGGGGCTTTGTTTGGGCTTGTTCTCAAGAGAGCTTGTGTATGCATTTCCTTCGTGATGGGAGTCACATGTTAGATAGGTCTGATTTCTTTTCGTAATTTTGGAGTGGGTATGAAGGCCAAGAGACTTTCTTTGCCTAAATGCTTGGGGCCATAAAAGACCATTTCCTTCTTCCTGGAATGTGGGGGGACCAGGAAAAATGCCTTTGTTTTAGGTCAATCATTAAGTAATGCTTCAAGTCATTTCTTGTATTGTTGCTAAGCTGTTGTGTCTCCATCTTAGAATTTAAGGGAAGCTCTTTAATGAGTAGCCTTTCTTATGCCAAAATAAAACTTAAGATTTATAAGGTTTTTTACAAGGAAGTATTGGTTAATAGTCACAAAGATTTTATATTATTTAGGCTTGTGGTATGGGTGCAATTTTGGTACCTTGGTGCCAGAAATTTTTTCTGGTACCATTCTCTTGTGTACTTTGGGCTGTGTTTTTTGGTCTTATTGCATAGTGCTCAGGTGGGTTTTCCATCAGAGTTAAGAAATACACAGGCCCTAGACTTTGACTCTAATTTTTCTTTTGTGTGTCCTGCAGAGAGGTCTGTAGTGGTTTGCCTAGAAGGGCAAGGGTTAGGGAACAGAGGGATATATATTTTAAAAGAGCAAGATTCTGCAGAATGGTTTAAGTAACTCCCTTTTTGTCAGCATTCTATTATGGCTGCTCAATGCCTAACTGATTAGTGCCAGTTTCTGCCTAAGTGCCTACCCAGAATAATTGCTCAATATGTAATAGCTACTTTTATTAATGAGTTTTACCAAGGACAGGGGTTGGCTGCATAATTTTTAAGACCAACTACAAAATGAAAATATGGACCTCTTGATCAAATTCAAGAAAAAAAAGTACTGTTTTTTTTTTATGTGTGTGCATGTCTTTTTTCTTAATTTATTTTTTATTATCATCATAATCTTTTTTATATTACATTGGATTACATATAACTTTACAGTGTATTACATTGCTTTTTCAAAAGGGAATGACATGCATGTCAGTCAATACAGAGACATTAATGTCCCCACTTCAACATTCAATATCTTTTCTATGTTTTCCCCAATCATTATTATTCTAATTTTTGCTTGTAAAAATACTTTGCCCATCATGAAATACTTCTCAGACCAATCCAGTTGAGAATACTATACATGTCATCATCAACAGTTAATAAGCCATATCTGTTTCTCACTAACGTCCTGTCTCTCTATTGTTCACTTGCTATCTTTCTCTATCCTCTTCTCTTCACTTCCCCCATTCCACACTGTCCTATTCTCATTAAGTACCTTCACTGCTTTTATGTCCTCCAATTTTTCGCTCTTTACCATAGAGTGTGGATAGTCGGTATATATTGAGTGGATACATACAATATCTTTCTTTCATAGCCTGGCTTGCTTCACTCAGCAATAGATCCTCCATATCTGACCACTTTCTATCAAATGCCAGGGTTTTGTTATTTTTTATGACTGAGTAGTATTCCATAGAGTATATATACCACACTTTTCCAATC
>NW_006209177.1:2837721-2848562 GCF_000334495.1 Tupaia belangeri chinensis | reverse complement strand
ATGGTGTGGTGACAGATGGGGGTTCAGTTTCATCTTTCTGCAGGTGGATACCCAGTTTATCCAGCATACTAAAGAGGGGGGTTATTTCTGGGATCTCTATTCTCTTCCACTGGTCCACATGTCTGTTTTTATGCCAATACCATGCTGTTTTGATGACCACAGCTTTATAGTATATCTTGGGATCAGGGAGTGATATGCCTCCTACTCCATTCTTCTTGCTCAGGATTGCTTTTGCAATATGAGGTCTTTTATGATTCCAGACAAATTCTATGATTGTCTTTTCTAGATCTGTGAAGAATATTTCTGGTATTTTGATTAGAATTGCATTAAACATGTAAGAAAAAAGTACTGTTAAATTGACAAAAATGTTAAGTTTTTCCCACTTTTACTACTATATCTCTCTGGATCTGTTCTGGTATTTTCTTAAGAATTATTTTATTTTACTTTATTTATTTATTTTAATGTGATGAGATAAGAGAGAGAGAAAATAACAAAGAAGCCGCCAGGTCCAGGACTAAAATCGCAGTCGGCTATGTGGGAGTCCAGCCCCCTTAATCATCATGCCACCTGCTGGCCCCAGTTCTGGTTATTTTTATTTACTATTTAATGTTACACTTATTTAGACATATGCAAGATCTTCACAAAGTTCAAGGAAAATGAGCATTAAGAGAAAATATCATGGATTTCAAAATTTCAGGCACCAAAGTAAACTATTTTCCCTATGAATTTTTTTGAAATCACCTCATAGACATACTTGCAAGATGAGCACAGACACTCAAAGGCACCCAGGGACTCCATGAGGCATCACCAGCTGCCAGCTTCCCTAGACCTATGCACAGTACCCTGGTTGAGTGCTCCAGGTCAGGGAAGTCAAGCCAGGTATCTCTCCTTCCAAACCCAAGGCATCCAAGAGACCCCTCAGAGATTGCAACCTCCACTCCAGGACACCCTTGGTACCTGGATTGGAGAGGATGAGAGGCTCTCCCTGCTCAACTGCTGAATGTGTTGTGATGCCATGCTCCATCCTGATACTCTGCAGGGGAGAGAGGACAGCTGTGATCCCTAGGAGGTGCTGTGGAGGGAAAGGCCTGGTAGAGCCTGGGGATATCAGAGTCAGAGAAGCAGGAAGTCAGCACCCTGTCCCAGGGAAGCAGGGGATTTGTGGGAGGTGAATTGAGGCTCCCAGCGTTATTGTCTTACTGGATATTACTTATAAAACCCAGAATCAAAGATACAAATTATTAAGAACTTCAAGATAATGACCACAGAGCATTAAACCAAACATAAAGCTCTTCTGAGCTCCAGCTAGGATCCCTGGGAAGCTGCTCGGGTGGCATGCTTGTAAAGCAGATCTTGACTGAGCACCTCCTTTCCGCTGGGCTCTGTGCCAGTTGCTGAAAGAGTACATAGAGGTGTCAGATTATCCCTGCCCAGAGCAGCTCATAGTTCAGCCCAGCAGCATAGGCAGCATAGCTCCATGCTGTAGAAAGCACCATATGGGCTTCAGGGACTCAGAAATGGATCTTTCCAGAAAGGCCACTGAGACTGGGCACATCAGGGAAGAGATCCAGATATTCATTTCCCTTCCTGGCCTGTCCCAGGCCATAAGTGTGTATTCCAGGTCAAACTATTCCACTCCCTCCCTCCATCCCCACCCTATCACCCACATCTGTCCACTCCAGGTTTCTCACATTACCTTAGACTCTCTCAGGTACTCACTGTAAATTCGGTTCCAATATCAATGCTTCTTTCTTACACCATTTCTATGACACATCTAAAAATCTGTACCCTGAATTTACAAACCGTAGAAAAGAGTGCCACTTCTCAGGGAATGCTGCTCGGCAGGCCTCTATCCGGTTCTCCATCTGAAAGGAGGGAAAGACAGCTGTGGAGTTGAGCTAGTTAATATATTTAAAGCACTTTGAAGATAAAATGTGCTATATTAATTCTACATTCCATCATTACTAATAAAGGCTCAACCTTCATACATTGGAATATCAAGAAAGGGATATTTGATTTATGATGAGTCAAGAGTGATTTAAAATGTTGACCCTAGCTCTAAGCATAGCCAGAGTTTTATGCGCATCATATAATGCAATAATTGCTATGGTAACTGCTCATTTATATTAATTAAAGGAGTAAATAGTGTTCCATAATATATATTCCAGACTAACGCCGAGAGCATAAGTATGATCTCCCCATTGAAAGGTTTAATTGATGCACTTGCCTTGTAGGAAAATTTGCTTTTTTTCTTCATAGGTATATTTAGCCCATTTAAAGCAATTTTCTTTTATTCTTCCTCTCTCTTCTGCCTTGCACTGCCTCCTGGATTCCAAAGCAATTAGCCATTTGTGGAGAGAAAAAGGAGGCCTTAATGCGAAGCAATCCTGAATTTTTATTTTTTTCTCTGTGAGTACTGGAGACATTTCATGAGTAAATAATAGGAACCGATTCCTGGTTATTGGAGGAAATCTTCTAAGCATGAAGTGTTTAAAGTTAAAGGTAAAGTCATCAGATGATTTTAAGCCTTTCATTTGGAAGATATTAGGTGAGCCCTATTCTGGGTTTGTTGGGTTCTCCAATTTGTCAGGAAAAAGTGAGAGGTCTAACAACAATATTATATCACCTAGGGGTCAATCACAGAGCTGATGTAGTGGTCAAATGAGACCCATGCATGCCTTTCATTTGTCTTCTATAATGTATCAAAAACTTGAATGGGATGCATTTAGTAGTTAGGTACTCATCTCAGTCCCTAACACTCCCTGCTGCGGTGGACTTGGCTGGGACACATCACATATTCGTGTTACCTGCCTGGCCTCAGAAAGCTCTTTAATGTTAAAGCTCAGAGCCCAAATGATTTGTCTTATGAATGGGGAGACAGAAAAGCTAAGGGTGGGGGGTGCTCAGACAGTAGCACAACAGTAAAATGTGACACAAATGCAACACTCTGCAAGGCAATCCCACATGGAAAGGTCCCCAGTTTCAATCTGGAAATCTCCCTACTTATTCAAGGCATGTGGTTGCCTATGATTTAGAGCTGGCTGAACACTAAGGGTAAATCATAGTCTCAAGATGCACTTGAGAGTTCTCTCTCTCTCTCTCTCTCCATCTCTCTCTCTTCTCTCTTTTTCTTTCTTTCTTTCTCTCTTTCTGTCTTTCTTTCTCTCTTTCTGTCTTTCTTTCTCTCTTTCTGTCTTTCTTTCTCTCTTTCTGTCTTTCTTTCTCTCTTTCTGTCTTTCTTTCTCTCTTTCTGTCTTTCTTTCTCTCTTTCTGTCTTTCTTTCTCTCTTTCTGTCTTTCTTTCTCTCTTTCTGTCTTTCTTTCTCTCTTTCTGTCTTTCTTTCTCTCTTTCTGTCTTTCTTTCTCTCTTTCTTTCTTTCTTTTTTTTCTTTCTTTCTTTTATAAAAGAGATAGAGAAATAAAATTTTAAAAGCCAAGGCGCTTGTCTAAGGTTACACCATTAATCAGTGGCAGTCCTGGAACTATACCATAGACCTCCTAGTTTCTGAATCAATGTTTATTCTATTTATTCCATGAAGACTCCAGTGTTACCACAGAATAGATCCAGGTCATTGTCTGCTGGCACCAGCCATGTACTTCCATGAAGAAGTGGTTATTTGATTTATATTACTTCATTTCTGTCCTCTTGACACCTAATATACTATACATGCCATATTCTACATTTATTCTACTATAGGCCCGTTTGATAGATTTTAGCCACTGTGGTTCTTGAGTTCATTTGTTTAGGAAGAAGTTGGCTTCTACTGCCATCCAGGCTATGGTAGAAGGTTAAATCCTGGTTGGCCCTTTCAAAACGTTCATAAAAAAAATTATTTGACCCATAATAATTGTCACCTGGTTTTGGTCCTAGGGTATATCCTACTAGGGATAACCAGTTAAATAACTGTCCATTGAAATCACTCCTTTTTTATAGGACTCTACCACCAATTCAATATACAGTTTCATTTGTTTTCATTTGTTTCCAGGTTTTAGAAATGACTTTTGGTTTCACTTCAATTTAATTTTGCTTTATAATTATCAAAACCACTTACATCATCCTAAAGTCAAATGTTCAATTCAGATATACTCAGAGAAGCATGACTTTCATCTCCCTGCCCTTTTATTTTGTATCCTCCTTTCCATAGAAGTTTTTGGTTAAAAAATGTTTTGGTTATCCTTCTGTGGGGTTTTAAATTTTTTGGCAGGGTGGGAGACAGGTGTCATAGACAAAGACACATAGATATGCATGTGTGTATATCTGTGTGTATTCACATCTTCCTCTTTTTAGATAAATGAGAACTTATGAAGATGTTTTCTACTTTGAATTTTTTCACATACCAATATATCTTGGAAATTTTAGGTATCTTTTGTCCATTATAAATGTTTGCATGCTTAAAAGTGCATAAGAACTGGGGCCAGTAGTTAGCATAATGGCTATGTTGCTGGACTCCCATGAAGTCAACTGCAGTTTGAATCCTGGATCCAGTGGCTTAAACTCATGCCGGGCATGTGTGTGTGCGTGCCCAAGATCCCGAGAGGAGAATGGAGGAGAAGGGATTGCGGCATGGCCATCCCCCCACCGCGGGGTGATTTGTCGCTTTCTATCTCTCTGTCTCTCTCTTTCTGGTGAGCGCATGTGCACTATAGCAAAAACCTCTAAAAAAAAAAAAAGAGAGTGCATAAGAACTAAGTGTATGGCTTAAAGAATTTTTGCCATCTCAATACAAATACACGTGGGCACTATCTAGGTCAAGAAATAGCATCTTAACCATCATCCAGAAGCCTGTCTTTTACACTTTCTTAATCACTTTCCACACCCTGCTCCTCAAAGATAACCAGGATTCCAACTTCCACTCTCTGTTTTTTTTTCCTCAAAATATTGGGTCATTGGAAAAGTCATGATGTATTTTTGTATGCAAAAAAATGCATCATGACTTTTCCGACAACCCAATAAAATATAGAGACTAACATTTTGTATTGATTTGTGTATCCAGAGGCTTCTGTTCACCACTGTTTTTGAAATCCATCCATGTTGTTACATGTATAAGTAGATTATTCATACTTTGCTGTATATGGTTTTATTTTATAATTAGAGCATAATTTATTGATCTGTACTGTTGATAGCACTGCTATGAACATTCTGATGCCAATTTATACTTCTACTCATATTGGAGAGTTCTGATTGTTTCATATCCACACCATCATAGTATATTATTGTTAGTTTTTCTTTTAAAGGTTTTTGCCATAGGTCTCATGTGCTTCTCAGAGAGACAGAGACAGTGAGAGGGAAAGTGAGAAATCTCCCCCTGGTGGGGGATGGCCATACCACAATCCCTTTTCCTCCATTCTCCTTCTGAGATTTTTGACATGCACACACACCCAGCCTGATTTTCAAGCTTATAGGTCTGGGATTCAAACTGTGGTCACCCATGTGGGAGTCCAGCACCCTAAGCACCATGCCACTTGCTGGCCCCTTGTCAGTCTTTTTAAAAAACTAGTCTGGCTGGTATTTGGTAATAACTGTTTTTTGTTTGTTTGTTTTTACATTTAATCACTGTACATCACCATAGCTTGTAAAATGAATTTTCCCAGCATTAATACACCTCACATTGGTCCAGTTAAAGATATCATACATGTTATCATCAATACACAATCCTCCATTTCTGTGTCCCTTAAATGTCTTTCCTCTCTATTTTTCTCCTTGATTCCCTTCTACTATTTTTCTTACTGAACTGCAGGAATTCTCTAAATGTTCTAGATATGCATCCTTTATCACTTGTATTTACTACAAACATATTTTCTTTTTTTTTCTTTTTGGAGAGATTTTTGCTATAGGGCGCGTGCGCTCGCCAGACAGACAGAGAGAGACGTAGAGACAGAAAGCGAGAAATCACCCCCCAGAGGGGATGGTCACACCGCAATCCCTTCTCCTCCATTCTCCTCTCAGGATCTTGGGCACGCACGCACACGTGCCGGGCGTGAGTTTTAAGCCACCAGGTCTGGGACGTGAACCGTGGTCGACTACGTGGGAGTCCAGCAACATAGCCATTATGCTAACTGCTGGTTCCCCAAACATATTTTCTATTTTTTTTTAGTTTTGCCATAGGGCACATGTGTTCACCCGAGATGGACAGAGAGAGAGAGAAAGTGAAAAATCACCTATCCACAGAGGGGACAGCCATACTGAAATGCCTTCTTCTTCATGCTCCTCTTTGAATTTTGGGCACTCATGCACATGTGCCCAGCATCAATCTCAAGCTACCAGAACTTGAACCAGAAAGTCAGCCATGTGGGATGTGGCTGACATAACTTCTACACCACCTGCTATTCTTCCACTTTCTTTTTTTCCCCCATTTTCTTAATTGTGTCTTTGGTTAAAGAGAATTTCTTAATTATAGTACAGTCCAAATAGAAATCTTTCTCTTTATAATTAGTGATTTTTTTTTTCTGTCATGATGATATTTTCTTATGCTATTTAGTATTTTGTTTTCTACAGATTTCTTTTGGAGGGGTACAGGAATGTTTTTAGTAGATTATTTTTTTTCTCAGAAGGCTTATTTACAATCTTATCTGATACTGAACATTGCATTACCAGGTGTGGTGACAGTCAAAAGATTGATTTTAAATTCGTATGATTTTTTTTTTTGAGAGGTTTTTCGCCATAGGGCGCGTGTGCTTGCCAGACAGACAGAGAGAGACAGGGAGACAGAAAGTGAGAAATCATCCCCCAAGGGGGATGGTCACGCCACAATCCCTTCTCCTCCAGTCTCCTCTCAGGATCTTGGGCACACATGCACATGCTCCCAGCGTGAGTTTTATGCCACCGGGTCCGGGACGTGAACTGCGGTTGACTACGTGGGAGTCCAGCGACATAGCCATTATGCTAACTGCTGGTTCCCATAACTTTGATCTAATAGGAAAACCTTTCCCACTTACTATCAACGCCTTTTCAATCAGTTATCACTTAGTCTACATTTAACAATGTACCTAGATGTGAAACAGCTTTTCAGGACAACTAATTTTTTTTAATGAGGCGTTATATTTTCTCTTTTTTTCTGCTATATAAACAATTTTATCACTGTAAAATAGTTATTTCACAACTATTTTCGAATTAATTTCACATTTTATATTAAGTTCCCGTTGTGATGTATATAATATATATATTTTTCAGCACAGAACTTTACATTTTTTTTCTGTTAAATGTTTCTTCCTTTTTCACCTCACAACTGCCCTCTACCACCTACTCTTTGCAATCTACTCCCCTACCCTACAGTCTCTGGTATCTACATTTATGCTTTCTACTATCATACCTTTGGATCTCTCAATTTCTGCCCTAGAGTGCGGACTTCCAGTACATATTGAGTGGGGATATGCAGTGTTTATTTTTCAAAATCTGGTTCACTTCTCTCAACATTAAATTTTAAGTATTCATCCACTTTGAATCAAATGATAAGGTCTCTTTTTTATGGCTGAGTAATATTCCATAGTATATATGTGCCACAGTTTTTTAACCCAGTCATCAGTTTTTTGACACTTAAGTTGATTCCATGCCTTCTCAGTTGTGAATGATGCTGCGATAAACTTGGATGTGCAAGTGTTTTTCCAACTGAGTGTTTTCCTCTCCTTTGGGAAAATACCAAGGAGCAGGATAACTGGGTCATTTGGTAGTTCTATTTGTAGGTTTTTGAGGAATCTCCATATTTTTTTTTCCACAGAGTTTGTACTAATTTTATTTCCAACACTGCAGGAGAGTTTCCTTTTCACCACAGCCTCACCAACACTTGTCATTATTTTTTTGATTCTAGCCATTCTAACTGAGGTTAAATGGCATCTCATTATGGTTTTAATTTGCATTTCCCTTATGACTAGAGACTTCGAACATTTTTTCCTATGCCTTTTGGCCATTTCTAAGTCTTCCTTGGAGAGCTGTCAATTTAATTCATTTGTCCATTTTTTAATTGGATTATTCAATTTTATATTGGTGAGCTGCTTGAGTTACCTATATATTCTGGCTAGCAATCCCTTGTCTGAGGAATAATTTGCAAATATTTTTCCTCTTTTTCTTTCCTTTCCTTTCTATAAATATTATTGTTTTTCTGGTTATCAATCCCTTGTCTAAGGAAAAAAAAAGCAAATATTTTCTCCCATTCTAGGGGATTGTTTTTTCACTCTAATTGTTGTTGTTTTGCTTTCATTTTTACAGGTTTTTTTTTATGTTGTTTAACATTTAAATCAATAATCCATGTAAATTGGTTTGATTTGCTTGCCTGTTTTTTTTGTTTTGTTTTGTTTTTTGTTTTTTTTTTGTTTTTTAAGAAAGATTTTGCTATAGGGTATGTGTTCTCACAGGAGAAACTGAGAGAGACAGAAAGCAAGAAATCACTTCCTGGGGACTGTCAGGTTGCAATTTCTTCTCCCTTATCCTCCTGGGATCTTCAGCATACATGTACACGTACCTAGCATGTGTTTTAAGCTGCTGGGTTCAGGACTCAAACCATGGTCGACTACATGGGAATCCAGTAACGTAACCATTATTCCATCTGCTGGTTCCAGCTTGTCTGTTCTTTAGCTTTGAAAAATTCTCAGCCATTAAGGGTTCATATGTTTTTCCTGCCATTTTTAAAATTTCTATAACCCTTCTGACAGGTATGTTAACATCCATTTTTTTATGATTCTTAACTGTTTTTATTGTCCTTTTGTCACACACACTTTTTAAACTTATTTTAAAGTTTGTCCTTATAGAGAGAGACCTCTAACTAGGGTTTGACTACACTGTGATCTCCCCTTCTCTGCCCTAGATTTATCACCAGCTGCTGGGATCACAAGCACATGCAAGCTCACTCTTGCCATGTACATTTCAACCCAAGATCTGAATCTGAGGCTTTCCTACATGGCTCCCAAATCATAAAACAGTGCCCTACCACCTGTGTCACTGTGACTGAGCTTAATATTTTTTCATGTACTTTAATGTCTTTGTTTCTTTATGCTGTCTTCTAGGTGAGTTCTTCAATACTAACCTACAATTTACTAATTTGTACTTTGTTTTTTTCTAGTCTGTGAATTTTCCCATTTATAGCTTTGTTTCAAACTGCATGTGCGTCTGTGTAATTTCCAGTATTTCTAATTTTTAATCATTTTATTTCTCCATATTTTGTTGTTGGTATTATTTACTTCTTCCTTTACCTCTTTTAGGATTATTGGCACACTTCTTTGAAAGTTCCTATGGAATGATTTTGAATTTGTCTTCATCTAGCATCTGAGGACCCCAGTCCAGCACAGGGTTTTCCTCCTCTCCGTGGCAATGGGAATGTCACAGATCCGACAATAGAGGCCATCGACAACTTTATCCAAGGTCTTGATGAGTAAGCTGTAGCCCCAGTTGCAGTCAATTGCAGCTTATTTTAGCCTTCTTTCACAGTTGGGGAGCCCCATCCATGCTCCTCATTTCAAAGGCAAACCTTATCTCTTTTTCTATGTTGTTTAGTGTATTTTTGTGCGCCATTACTCCTCAGAATCTCCTAGACATTTCTAGTTATTTTTAAAAGCAGTGCCGTGCTAACCCTCCTGGACACTTTGCTTTGTGTGCTACTTTGTTTTACTGTATTATTTTACTTCTGAGATATTATTTTGGTTTGGAATGTGGCTATGTTTACTTCTGAGATATTATTTTGGTTTGGAATGTGGCTATGTTTTCTTTTTAAATTTTCTCCTACAGTTTATCTGACAGTGAAAAGACATTCTGTAGAACGGGAAGGGGACAGTAGGGAGAAAGGGCAATGTGGCAGGACAGTGTTCAGAGTATGAACGAGCAATGTCATCTTGATTAGAAATCTCCAACTTTTTCTTTGCCAAATATGCTTACATTATTATTTTTAATATAATATTGAAGTAGTACTCTTTATTCTTTTTGGTAATCTAATTATCTTGAACACACCCACATGCCACTAAATATTATTATACAATTGCACACTTGTATTTTTACTGACAAATTAAATCTTGGTAATCTTTATGTATGTCTCTGTTGTGTGTGTTGTAAGTGAGATTGGAGGCTTAGGGATAGGCCTTGCTCATTTCTTTTGATATCTCCAGAGCCCTGCACAAAGTAGGTCTCATGAAATACATACTTAGTAAATGAGTTGGGTAAGTGAACTTTGATCCTTACTACGTGTACGTAATTGGGTTTGTTTTACTTTGTGATTGCATAGAAGAGTATATAATGATGAGTAGCTGATGATGTTCCAGTCCTTAAAAGTTGAATTATATATTTAGAAGCTGACAACCCTGTTGAAAATTAAGTTGTGGCTTTTTGCACTGTCTCTATCTCTGTGTCACTCATATAAGTACATCACTTAGCTGTTGCAGTGTTTCTTGGGCTCTGATAGTGTGGTAACCACAAAAGAAGTGATCATACTTGCTGAAAACTCCCAGGATTGGAGGAAAGCCAAGGTATTTCCTATTGGCATGAGTTCCTGTATTAAAACAGCTAAAAAGGAATTGTACTTCCTATTGTTTTCTAAGAGTTGATGGCTGTGACTGCAAATCCCAGAGTTAATACTTGGGGCTCACTTGACAGCTACTTTATGACTAAAACTTTACAATTCTTAAAGATTCCCAATTTAATTTAGGACTCTTAATGATCTTCACTGTCTTTTTGCCTATTACAAGCCCATATCCTGTAAATGTAGAAGCTGCTCAGCATGTAAGCTGTCAACCACTAAAAATGTCAATATGTTTCAAATAAGTACTGTTGCATCTCATAAAAATCTGTTCCTCATGAAAATCTTCCATTAAATCAATATCATACATTATTAGTGTTCTATATGATACATTTCAATGAAAAAT
>NW_006209177.1:2827755-2837029 GCF_000334495.1 Tupaia belangeri chinensis | reverse complement strand
ATGCTATATTTCACAGGAAAATGAAGACTATAAAGGGCCAGAAAATCATATAGTCAATCAAAGCTCTGCCTAATAAATTCAGAGAACACAAATCAACCTCAATACTTCTATTTCTTTAGCCCCAGAGTTAACCATCATTGCCCTATCTATAGCTCCCATTTCTAGAATGGCTCCTGGACCTTGGGAGTTTTTTTGTGGAGTGCTCAGATTTAGCTGTCAGAACCTATAACAGTCAGTTTTGCAGAGTACAGTTAGAAATGTAAAATGCTAAAAAGACAGAGCCACCCCTCTTGATCATCCTTCTTTCCTGAGCTATGACCTCCAGGCATTTGGTATCTTCACCTGCTGTGTCCCATTGAGTCACAAGCCCTGTCAGCCTTAGTGAGGTTGTGGGTAATCAGAATACTAGAAGACACATTTGGAGAGCTTTCATACTATGTCATACCTGCTTTTAATGTAAGCCTCATGTGAATTTGGAATGTACATTTTGGAAAATACTTGATTCTCTTACAAAGAAACCTCCCAAATGTCAGTAGCTTAATGGAATAGAAGTTTATTTCTCATGTCGACATTGTGGGCAAAGCTTGTTGGCAACCTTTCCTCTATATGATGCTCCAGGGACCCAAGGTTCTTCCAATTGACGGATGTGCCACAACTAGAACTCTGATACCAGCTGGCAGAAGTGGCAATAAAAGGTGGAAAAGTCACACCTGTAATTTTTTTTTTCTTTTTTTTTTTCTTTTGTTTTTGTTTTTGTCTCATTTGGCCTGGAAGGTGCACACTTTGATTCTACTCACATTATATTGTCAAGAACTAATCTCATACTATCTAGATTCAAGGAAAACTTGGAAATACAGTCTCTGGCTGCAATTTTCCCCTCAGAAATGAACAAGCATGTCCTCTGCCCCAGTCCCCATTCTTCAGTGGGTTCCTTATTTTGGAATACCTTCCAAATTCTTTTAAGACCCCTGGTACCTGAGACTAGCCAGGAGGAGCAGTGTCATCCAGGCACAGTATTACAAACCTGGACTGGGCCCGTCATGGTCATTGAAAAGTCCTTTCTCAAAAATTTCTGAGCCTCTTTCTAATTATAAGAACAGTCAGACTGGCAGTGCCATCTAAGCACAGGGTACCCTGAGTCTGGACAGAGATCCACATAGGTCCCAATCCCCTTTTCTTCAATCATTTCCCTGTGGTGCCCTCACTTATGATCATGTGGTCAACCAGAAAACCCGAGGACGTCCTGGATTTATAATTTCAGGTTGTCCCAGGGTATTGTATGACTTTTATTTTGTGGTTTTGTGCAATATTGGTCTGCCAGAATGGTGCTGATATGATGACTTGTTAATGATTCCCATTAATGATGGATATAGGATAAGTTCAGAAATCTGGAATTCATTAGTCTACCACTAACACATGGGCTTGAGTTGTGTAAGGTCTCACTCATGGTCCCCTGCCCTTCTGGTTTCTGACTACATCCCACTTTGGTCATCAGCACCTGGGAAGTGGCAGGGGTCCTTTACTTAATCACCCCTTCTGTGAGTTCTGTGGCTGTTTCCATCTCTTCTGAGGTCTTCTGAGACTATCACCTCACTTCTCCAATGGGCTTTTCTGATAAATGTCCTCTTTGCTTTCAATCATGTGCATGTCGTGTTTATGCCTTACATAAATTGGACTGCTCTTTACAGTCCACGGATAGGCCCCTTCACCCATCCCTTCTCCCTGCTGATAGGAGTGTAGTCAATGGAGAACGATATACTATCCTATGAGTACAATAATCAGGGTCTCAGGAGTTCAAGAGAGGACATAGTTGGGAGATGTGTTGTTCTACATTTACACTATAAAATGCCAAACAGTAGTATTTTGGGTATAACCAGAAAATATCTTATTGTCATATTTTCCTGCATACTCTGAGGAAGTATGCATTTGTGGCCATTATTGACAAAGCACAGTAACAACTTAGTCTGAGGGAGACTATTGGAAGCCAGTGTTTCTGGGCGGCCCAGTGGACATTGGCAGTGTCCTGAGTAATGGGGTAGCCATCATAATGTTAATGGCATCAGGAACTGCAGAGGCAAGAAGATCTAGATTGTTCCATTATAAGTAGTTGCGGAAGAGCCATGGCATTGTGAGTGGTAGCTGTGATGCTTCTTTTCCCTCTCAGTGGGAAATTCCCCCCCAGCGATTAATGATGCATTATACAGTATGAAACATGAAGAGCTGCTTCCTGGACCTAAACAAAAGACATGAGGTCCATCCTCTACCATGAACTGTCACATGCACTGAAGGTCCAACTAACATCTAAGCATCTCTTCTCTCCCTATCATGCTAAATCTACCTAAACAAATAACTGTACCTATGGATTCTATAATACCTGTTTCCACTAAATGATTATATAGAGAGGAATTTACAACATTTGCCTGAGGCCCTGGGGGTAACTTTGCCTGTCTGGGAAGCCCCTTCCCAGCTTTATTTTACACTACACAATATAAATTGTTGTTGTGCTCCTATTTAATTAGGACAAGACACATCAAATCAGTGACTCAAACTGTCCAAGTAGTTTATTAATGTAGAAAATGAATAAATTTTAAAAAAATAAATAAATTAATTAAAAAAAAAAAGCCAGTTTCAGGCCCACCTAGTGGTTAAAGGAGCCAGATCCCATTGGCCAACAGTGGTTCAAATACTAGCCCTGGCAGCTAGAAGAACACATTGGGCACTGTGCCTACATGCCCCAAATCCCAGTAGGATGGAGAAACAGAAGAGAAGGCATTGTGGTGTGACCATGCCCATGCAGGGGTTTCTCTCTCCCTCTTCCTCTCTGTCTTTCTCTCTGTGTAGACAGAGTACAAAGACTGTTTGGTGATTAAAAACAAAACAAAACAAACAGTTTCACTTAAGAATGTTCTTGACCAAGTAGAAAGACAATTATTAATTTTACTGAAGTTCAAACACTGAGTACACTTTTTTTTTTTTAGAGATTTTTGCTGCAGGGCATGTGTGTTTGACAGAGAGACAGAGAGACAGAAAGCAAGAAGTCACCTACAAGACCTTCTTCGTTTTCCTCTTGGGATCTTGGGCATGCATGTACCCGCACTCAGCATGAGTTTTAAGTCACAGGGGTCTGGGACTCCAACCGCAATCGACTATGTGGTAATCCAGTGATGTAACCATTATGCCACCTGCTGGTCCCAACTTCTAAAAAAATATTCTGAATGAAAGAAGTGGGAACTATGTATAAAATACTTTTTATATGCTATAGTACAACGATTGACTGAAAGAAAACTCTTGTACAGTTGAGTTGTGAACTTTACTGGCTGGGTTTTTTCCCCATAGAACTCTATTTTGATTTGAAAGAACAAGAGACAAAGTATGATGACTTTATCTTGTACCTATGGATTCTATAATACCTGTTTAGAGTATTATAGAGTATTATAGAGCATTATATTTAGAGTAGTAGAGATTTTCTCAAAAATGAGCAACTTTAAGAGTAATAACTAACAGTTATTTGTTTTTAATAATAAAATTTGAGCTTTCAAGCAAAAATTTGAATTTTGGAAAATGAATTACAGTAAACTTGACAGCTTCCCGATACTTTTCCTATCAGGTCAGTGGTAATATTAACAAGTATGATTTTGGATATTGTATAATGAAAGTTGTCATTATTTGGAAATTTGATACAATCCAGGGAACCAATGGTTCCCAAATAACTAATGCAGGTGTCACAAAATTATGACTGTTTAAAAGATCCACTCAAAGAGCAAGAGAAACCAATGGATTTTTTTAAAAGAGATTTTTGCTATGGGGTATGTGTGCTCACCAGAGAAACAGAGAGAGACAGAGAGAAAGCGAGAAATCACCCCCCTCCCCCAGGGGGTTGGCCATCTGCAATCCCTTCTCCTCCATTCTCCTCTCAAGATCTTGGGCATGCATACACATTTACCCAGCATGAGCTTTAAGCCGCCAGGTCTGGGACTTAAACTGTGGTCGACTACATGGGAGTCCAGCAACATAACCACTATGCCATCTGCTGGTCCTGAAACCAATGGACTTTAATATGTCAGAGTAAACAATTCTTACTAAAATGGCTTTGGATCTTTAAAAAAATTTTTTTTTCTTTTTTCTTTTTTTCCTTTTTTTTGAGAGGTTTTTGCTATAGGGCGCATGTACTTGTCAGAGAGACAGAGAGAGAGAGACAGAGAGACAGAAAGCGATAAATCACCCCCTGGGGGGATGGCCATGCTGCAATCCGTTCTCCTCCATTCTCCTCTTGGGATCTTGGGCAGGCACGCACACGCGCTCAGTGTGAGTTTAAGCCACCGGGTCCAGGACTCAAACTGCCATCAACTACATGAGAGTCCAGCGACATAGCCATTACACTAACTGCTGGTCCCTTTTTCTGTATTTATGATGGGGCACCATATAAACACGTGACAGGAAGTGGGGGTTGAGAAAAATAGAGAGAGAGAGATGTTCATCATCCATAGTGTCTGGTCACACCACAATGATCCTCTTCCTCAGTCCTCCATACCATCAGATCTTGGGCATCCACTTGCATAACCAACATGTTTCAGGCTGACTGGGCCAGAAATCCAAACTTTGGTTCTCATGTGGTAGCCAGCTTCTCTTGAGTCATGCATTACTGCTGTGCCACAGAGCATGTTTCAGAAATGTAATGTTAATCTTTAGAAATCTTCCTCTTGATGAGATTTTCATATTGTACCAAAGAATATCCATGATGATCTGAAAAGTCTATTAAAATACCTTTCACTTTTTCAAATGCGTATCTATGTGTATTTTTTTCATAGATGTCAACATACTGCAACAGAATCAATGCAGAGATAGAGATGAGAATCTGGCTATTTTTCTTTTTTTTCCCCAAAGTTTGTCAGAGATTAACACTTTCCTAGTATATAAAGCATTTCTATTTTTTATTTTCTATTAATTATTTTCAATATATGCATGTACAGTTTTAACTATAGTTGTAGATTTTCACTGAGATATAGTTATGCCACTACCAAACTGGAGAACACTTACTGAGGACAGGACAAGACTCTCATGGTGCTCATTTGTACTGAACTCTTCTATTCTTTTTTTTTTTTCTAATTCTTATTTTTTTAAATATTTGATTGCTATCATTTGACTTATAAAGAGAATTTACACAACAGGAAATACATCTCAGACTAGTTCAGTTGAGAATACTATACGTATCATCGACAATTAATGACTGTGCCCCACACATGTCTTACCTCTATTTTTCCCCCGTTTTCCTTCCACATACTCTTCCCTTCTTCCACTCTCCTTCCACTCTCCTTCTCCAGTGTCCATACCTATTTTCACTGTTTTTATGTCCACCAATCTTTCAATCTCTACCATAGAATGTAGACAGTCGGTATATATTAAATGAAGATATATAATATCTTTCTTTCATAGCCTGACTTGGTTCACTTAGCAATAAATCTTTCATGTTCTACATGCCAGAGTCTTTTTTTTTTTTAATGGTTGGATAATATCCCATAGAGTATATGTGCCACATCTTTTCAATTCATTTATCTGTTCATGGACATTTGACTTGGTTCCACATCTTAGCAATCATGAATAAACATTGATGTGCAAGTGCTTTTCCAACTTGCTACTGTTCTGTTCTTTGGGTAGATACCCAAGAGTGGGATTGCTGGATCGCATATGGTAGTTCTATTTGTAGGCTTTTGAGGAACTTCCATATTGTTTTCCACAGTGGCTAGACCAATTTACATTCCCACCAACAGTGTAGGAGAGTTCCCCTTTCACCACAAACCCATCAGTCAACACTTATCATTTTTTGTATTTATAATTTTGCCATTCTGACAGGGGTTAGGTGGTATCTCATTGTGGTTTTAATCTACATCTCCCATGTGATAAGGGATGTTGAGCATTTCCTCATACGCTTTTTGGCTGTTTGTATGTTTTCCTTAGAGAGATTTTTGTTCAGTAGCTCATTTTCCCTTTTAATTTGGTTTAATCTTTTTTTTTTTGTTTTTTTTTTTTTGGTAAGCTGCTTGAGTTCCCTGTTTATTCCAGATATTTTTCTTTAAAGCAGTTATTAAAAATCTGCGAAACAAAGCAGATATTAAAAATCTGCAAAACTGTATAACAATGTAACCCTTCTCATTAAATTGTTTTTGTCTTGAAAAATAGTTACTTTTTATTTAAAAAGCCAATTATTTTACTATGTACTCATTTTTAAAATTTTAATGTGAATTGACAAATTAATGTTTATTCTCAGTTTTAATCTCTACTATGGTAGATAGTAATAGATTTAGTCCACATAAATATAAGTTATTTGGGGTCTTCACTACTTTTTAAGAATATAAAAGGGCCCAAGACCAAAAAGTGGGTATATACTAAAGTAAAGGAATCAAGGGAGTTTGTGATTTTGTCTGCACTGACACCCACAGATCCTTTAGCACAGTTTTTGTGGGGGATTATTGTCTGACTTCTTTTAAGGCAGGGAGCCTGTTGCATTCATTTTTGTCTCTTACTTGCCCAACACAGTGTATGTCACATAGTTTATTTCCAATGACTATTGAGCTCATGAGGCGATGAGTGGATGAAAGGCTGGATAGCATCAGAGGAGATGGCAGCTGGGATGTCAAGTAGGGAAGTTTGATTTAATAAGAAGCAAGACTTGGGTGGAGAGAAATAATGAGATGGTACCTGAAGAACAGTCCAGTTTCTTCTGATACATTGCTTGTGCTGCTGGATCAACCATCAGGGCTTATGTCCCTGGCTTCTCTCAGGCTGATCTAGTTGGCCAAGCTAAGACATGTATACTTTGAGGAAAAACTGCTGTAGGAAGAAGAAACTTCAGATGATGTGCTTTGCTCATCTCTGTAGAAATGACTTAATTCAATGGGTAATGTGCATTATCCTGGCTGCTGCCACAACACCAGCCAGGCTCATGAAGGTAACAGCAAACCAGCGGAGTCTGCATGGACACATGCCTGTGAGTGAAACCACTTCAACAATACAAAGGGCTTTACACTTGGCCCAGTGTGATTTATTTAGTCTTTTCTGGCCTGAATTTACACAAGTCATACTTATTCTAAAATGGTCACTATGGTAGACAAATAATGTTAGTTAATATCCTATATATAGAGTTTTTTTTTTTCTTTTTGCTATAGGGCTCGTGCACTTGCCAGACAGACAGAGAGAGACAGAAAGACAGAAAGTGAGAAATCACTCCCCAGGGGGGATGGCCATGACGCAATCCCTTCTCCTCCATTCTCCTCTCGGGATCTTGGGCACGCACGCACACGTGCCTGGTGTGAGTTTTAAGCCACCAGGTCCGGGATGCGAACCGTGGTTGACTTCGTGGGAGTCCAGCGACATAGCCATTATGCTAACTGCTGGGCCCCTAAGAGAGTATCTTGATTTTTATGCTGGAGAGCATTTTTAGATCTGCCTTACTCCTCCACATTTTTTAATTGACTGTTTCCAAGTTAGCACAAGAGTGTACTTTTTAATATCCTCCCCATCATGAATTTCTCTCTCTCTCTCTCTCTCTCTCTATCTATATATATATATGGAGAAGTTTTTTGCTGTAGGGCACGTGCGCTCACCAGAAAGACAGAGAGAGACAGAAAGGGAGACAGAAAGCGACAAATCACCCCCCACACACAAGGGGGATGGCCACACTACAATCCCTTCTCCTCCATTTTCTTCTCGAGATCTTGGGCACGCATGCATATGTGCCCAGAGTGAGTTTAAGCCACTGGGTCTGGGACTCGAACCACAGTCAACTACATGGGAGTCCAGTGACATAACTATTACACCAACTGCTGGTCCCAACCTGCTTTATAATTTTAACATATGAGGAATACTTTCATTTTTCCACCCCTCACCTTGGCTAACTGGGTCTTGACAAGCTTCCAGAAATCCTCTATGGTGAGCAACTTTATGCCTTGCCCTTCTGTGGTCTCCAAACCACTCTTCTGGCATGAACTTGCTCTTCTTGGTCTGGGGAAGGCCCTCAACTGGTTTCACATACCTCTTTGTGGTAACCCATAAATGAGCAGAAAGTACCAGAAATTTAGCTATGCTGGTTTTGGCTGGCTCTTCACTGTCTGGATTTGTAGAGGCGAAGGACACAGCAACTCTGTCCCTGAGCTTCCTCTGCCTCATATAGGACTTTCTCCAAGGGATATTTGGGGTATCATATGACCAGAGACCTTAAGACATCATTTTGTGTTCAAATGGGATATGACAACCTTTTGGCCTGGGCAGCCACACGAGGAATTTTCTCCTTTGAAAAGTTTAGGGACAGTCATGTCTCTCTGGGAAGAAAAGGGTTAACCAGGCAATAGAAAATGTAAAACAATTCAAGTTACAGGTCACTTTCAGAGCATTAACTCCAGGCAGGGCCTTGTGCTAGCTGTAAAGGAGATGAAGGACAGTAAAACAAATCTGACATTTCCACACAAAGAATGGGGTTGGCAGTAGACTGATAGGCACTTGTAAGAAGATTTGTGTAGGCAAAGGAGATCACAAGGTATTTGAGTGTGGGGAATGGAAAGTAATTTGGGTATTATTGAAGTGAAGAGGTGTATGAGGTGTATGAGGTTGTGTTGGAGGGATGGGTTGGAGTGGGATTGGCAAGAGCTAAGAAGTAGTAACAGACTCAGTTGGATCAAGGAGAATCTTAAGTTAGGCAGTTTCCTCCAAGAAGCATTTTCTGAACAATGCTCTTGGAACACTGAAACACTTCATTCTGCAATCTGGGTGTCAATGTGTATTGCCTTCCCTTCTGTCACAGTGGATAAACTGTTTGCTTCAGCACAGGGCCAACCTTCTGCTTCTCCCCTCCCCAATCATCATTTTGCCCTACTTTAGCAGCATTTACTACCCAATGTTCTAGACATACGAATGGAGTATGTCCTGCGTATTTCCTGTTTTCTATAAGAGCTTGTTTTTTGTTTTCAATGATGTATTCTCAATACCAAGAGGATAAGTAGACATAACACAGAGAAAGTACTAAGCAAGGACTTACTGAATGAGTGATATTAATAGTTATTATCAGCCATTGTCAAATATATTTGGGAGCCTGAGGGTTAACAATAGTTAAACGGCTTTCCTTTTTCAGGAGACTTCTAAGAGTCTTTTTTTTTTTTTTAAAGATCATTTATTTAATTTTATTAGTTTTAAGGGTGTTATAGGGCACATGTGCTCACCAGAGAAAAACAGAGAGAGAAAAGGAAAGTGAGAAAGCAAGCCACCAGGTCTGGAATTTGAACTG
>NW_006209177.1:2814908-2827732 GCF_000334495.1 Tupaia belangeri chinensis | reverse complement strand
GTCAACTCACACACACACACACACCCACACCCCCCCCTTTTTTTTTTTTTTTTTTAGGTTTTTGCCATAAGGTGTGTGTGCTTGCCAGAAAGAGACAGATAAAGGAAAGTGAGAAATCACATGCCTCCCCAGGGGCGATGATCATGCCCCAGCCCTTCTCCTCTATTGTCCTCTTGGGATTTGGGGAATGAATGCACATGTACCCGCCATGATTTTCAAGCTGCCAGGTCTGGGACTGAAACTGTCGTTGTCTATGTGGGAGTCCAGTACCTTAACCACCATGTCACCCACTGGCCTTCTGAGAATATTTTTTTAAAAGCAAGTTTAAAGTTTATTTATTTCTTCCATTAATCAGAGAGACGGAGAGAACAGTACCCCCAACAAGATCTTGACCCTGCGATTTACCTCTAGCCCCAGCCAACCCAGATCACCTGCACATACGTGCCTAGGGTACTTGCAGAGTTTTCTGGATCCTAACTGGGAACCTTCCCATGTACGCAGCCTTGCAGAGAATCACATTTTCCTGCTGTGCTGCCATTCAGCCCTCTTCTAAGAGTATTTAATATGCTAATATGCAAGTGAGAGTTGATGGTAACTTACAGAGGGTGGAAGCAGTGGAGTGAAGGAGACAGCTGTGGATTTGCTTTAGAGGTAGAGTCAACAGGACTTCTTGATGGATTGGATATAAATGACTATGGGGAAAGGAGAAAATCAAGGATAATGCTGTGTGTGTGTGTGTGTGTGTGTGTGTGTGTGTGTGTGTGTGTGTGTATTTAATTTGAATTTGAGCACCTGTGATACTGGCACATTCCCTGAAGCTCTAGAGGAGTCAGTAAAATGGTCAGAGAAGGAGTCCTGTCATCCAGGCCTTGTGGAGTTGCTCTAAAGCTTCTGAAATTTATCATGGGAGTGAAGGTGAGTCTTTCAAAAATTTTAAATAGAGAAATGGCATAATCACAATTGCATGTTTAAAAATGCATCTGGCTGTTATGTAGATAGAATTTATTGGAGGTGACGAGCAGAAACAGAACGAAGAGGAGGCTGTTGCTACAATGCAAGAATGGGGTTCTCTTAACCTTAGAGTTTGCCAGGCAGGTGCCAGTCAGGTCACCTGAGCCAGGTGTAGGTCTTGATCCTGTTGATGCTCACATAGCTGCTCATTCTTCATACTCCCTCCATGATAGGGCCCTGGTTAGAGGGGACTGCACACACACACAGACCCTTTGCTTAGCAATCATTCCTGGCACTGTGCCTCAAAAATGTTGTCTTGGCTATGGTAAGGCAACAGGTCTGCATGGTCAGCAGGACTTACCCCTTCATCTTAGTTCAAACGTCCTGTGCTGCCTCTATAATCAAAGCCTAATTTCACTTTGTTGTAGTTCTGATCACCTATAAACTCTGCAAAGCCCACACCATCTGAAGAGAATATTTAGCCATAAGATAGTGGGTGTCGTGATGCTATCACAACACGTGAATATTAAATTCAGGAGGTCTAACCTTACATAGGAAGGGTGGCTCAGTTGTACGAATGGCCAGGTGATGGGTCGAGACTGGCCTGATGTGCATATTTCCTACAGTCACAGACTGTCAGAGCTGAATGAATACTTAGTGAGCATCTACTCCAACCCCTTCATCTGTAACCAGAGAATCTGAAGTACAGAGATAGTTGATGAGTTACTGAAGCCCATATATTAGATGGTGGTGAGTAATTTGAAGGAGGTAGCATAGATAGTAGAAAAACAGGGAGATCTGTCCTGAGTATCGGCAGACCTACTTTTAGACAAAGTTCTGACCCAATTTCCCGGGACTCAGTTTCTCTGTCTGAACAATGAGGCTGGGGATGGTATTTAAAAACAGCCCATGGTTCTTGGTTCCTCTTTCAGGTTCATCTGAAAAGCTTGAAGCCCTACTTCCCCTGCCCCTCGCCCTCTCCCAGCATGTCATCCCTTTCCATTCTGGGCAAAGGTGAGGTTTAAGGTTAGTGGTTTCAGATTAGCTCCTATATATGCCCATGTTATGCAAAGAACATCTGAGAAAATCAGTCAGACCCTAGCTGCTGGAATTCAATCAGGCAGATGGGGGGGATATCCCTACCTGCTCCATCAGTTTACACTTGAGCAAAAATCAAATTTTATCCAAACACCAAACCTGCTAGGCTGCAAGTTTAATAAGCTATTAAACGGCACCATCTGAAACCTGCAATCAAAGCAAAAACACTATAAAATAAATCAAGAGAGATAAGAAAAGATTTCACATTGTTAAAAGTTTATGCTATTTCTGACTTCCCAAAATGTTACCATTAACCTGGGAGTTAATCAGAGTTTTTCATTTACCCATTGTTCAGAGTCATAATGAGCACTTTAACAGGGTAAATAAAAAGATCTAAAGAAGCAATAAAGGCGAATGTCACAAGTGGCAATCATCTACCTTGTGAGGCTCACGCGGTACAAAGTGTCGCACAGCTGGAAACAAATGATTCCACAGAACACTGTAAATAACCTCCAAGCCCACTCCTAATTAAAGCGAAGCCCTACTTCCTCATGGGCATTGAATATATGAACCAATTAAGGAAATATCATTTCTTTCTGGAAGGGTCTATTTTCTGCTCTCTCTTTCTCTCTCTTTCCTTTAAAGAATTTCCACCAAAGAGCTGGCCCCCGATGTTCCTGCACTGCAATAATGACACATCTCTGCTTTAAGCAAATTTTGCACCTGTAACCTGCAGAAATATAGCCGTAGCATTTGAAAAATTACCTCCATGCTGCACAGTGCCATGAAAATTTATCTTTGAGATGATTTTATTGCATGGTTACCCTAGGCAATTAAATCAATAAATCTTAACTGTCAGGAAGGTTGGCCCAGTGCCAGAAATAAATGAAATGCACGAAATCAGTAAATAAAAGGTTCCTGACAACTCATTCCAGAAATTATTTAGCAGTTGGGGTTGGGGGGGGGGCGTTGTGCCCTACTCCCCAGCCTTTATTGCCATCCTTTCTGAGAAATGAATATGTGAACAAACACAATGGCTCCTCTACAAAGAAGTCAGAGTTTGCCAAGCTGTAAATTACAGACCCTGCAAATCAGGAAAGAGAGAGAGCCACCCTCGTGACCAGAAGTGGTAGGCCAGGACTAGTTTGGGTCAGGCACAGGTCTAGCTAGGCAGCAGTTCCCTGGTACTCTGGGGATGGAGGGGGAAATCCGGCCCTTCCTCTTCCCCCTCACTACTACATGCTTGTCACATTGGCCTTTGCCTTAAGCAGTGCCTTTCTTCAGGGGCCTGCCTTGCTTGACTTAATCTGGTCATGCTATACCACCTGTACTCTGCTCACGGGTGTCAAGAAGGTTACTGTTATGGGTTTGGTCTAGTTGTCATTCACCATTTCTGATAACATACCAATGCCACATGTAAGTGTGGAGAAGTAGGGAAGGGAAAGGATCGTTATGTCCCTAATAGAACTTATTATTTCTCCTGTGCTATACTCTGTACACGGGTTCAACACTGGGTGGCATTTTTATTATCCTTATTTTACAAATATGATGTGTTTGAAATTATTTGGCTCACAAGGATCTGTCCTGAGTATCGGCAGACCTACTTTTAGACAAAGTTCTGACCCAATTTCCCGGGACTCAGTTTCTCTGTCTGAACAATGAGGCTGGGGCTGGAATTCAAATACAGCCCATGGTTCTTGGTTCCTCTTTCAGGTTCATCTGAAAAGCTTGAAGCCCTACTTCCCCTGCCCCTCGCCCTCTCCCAGCATGTCATCCCTTTCCATTCTGGGCAAAGGTGAGGTTTAAGGTTAGTGGTTTCAGATTAGCTCCTATATATGCCCATGTTATGCAAAGAACATCTGAGAAAATCAGTCAGACCCTGGCTGCTGGAATTCAATCAGGCAGATGGGGGGGATATCCCTACCTGCTCCATCAGTTTACACTTGAGCAAAAATAAAATTTTATCCAAACACCAAACCTGCTAGGCTGCAAGTTTAATAAGCTATTAAACGGCACCATCTGAAACCTGCAATCAAAGCAAAAACACTATAAAATAAATCAAGAGAGATAAGAAAAGATTTCACATTGTTAAAAGTTTATGCTATTTCTGACTTCCCAAAATGTTACCATTAACCTGGGAGTTAATCAGAGTTTTTCATTTACCCATTGTTCAGAGTCATAATGAGCACTTTAACAGGGTAAATAAAAAGATCTAAAGAAGCAATAAAGGCGCACAAGACAAGTGGCAATCATCTACCTTGTGAGGCTCACGCGGTACAAAGTGTCGCACAGCTGGAAACAAATGATTCCACAGAACAAATAACCTCCAAGCCCACTCCTAATTAAAGCGAAGCCCTACTTCCTCATGGGCATTGAATATATGAACCAATTAAGGAAATATCATTTCTTTCTGGAAGGGTCTATTTTCTTCTCTCTCTTTCTCTCTCTTTCCTTTAAAGAATTTCCACCAAAGAGCTGGCCCCCGATGTTCCTGCACTGCAATAATGACACATCTCTGCTTTAAGCAAATTTTGCACCTGTAACCTGCAGAAATATAGCCGTAGCATTTGAAAAATTACCTCCATGCTGCACAGTGCCATGAAAATTTATCTTTGAGATGATTTTATTGCATGGTTACCCTAGGCAATTAAATCAATAAATCTTAACTGTCAGGAAGGTTGGCCCAGTGCCAGAAATAAATGAAATGCACGAAATCAGTAAATAAAAGGTTCCTGACAACTCATTCCAGAAATTATTTAGCAGTTGGGGTTGGGGGGGGGGCGTTGTGCCCTACTCCCCAGCCTTTATTGCCATCCTTTCTGAGAAATGAATATGTGAACAAACACAATGGCTCCTCTACAAAGAAGTCAGAGTTTGCCAAGCTGTAAATTACAGACCCTGCAAATCAGGAAAGAGAGAGAGCCACCCTCGTGACCAGAAGTGGTAGGCCAGGACTAGTTTGGGTCAGGCACAGGTCTAGCTAGGCAGCAGTTCCCTGGTACTCTGGGGATGGAGGGGGAAATCCGGCCCTTCCTCTTCCCCCTCACTACTACATGCTTGTCACATTGGCCTTTGCCTTAAGCAGTGCCTTTCTTCAGGGGCCTGCCTTGCTTGACTTAATCTGGTCATGCTATACCACCTGTACTCTGCTCACGGGTGTCAAGAAGGTTACTGTTATGGGTTTGGTCTAGTTGTCATTCACCATTTCTGATAACATACCAATGCCACATGTAAGTGTGGAGAAGTAGGGAAGGGAAAGGATCGTTATGTCCCTAATAGAACTTATTATTTCTCCTGTGCTATACTCTGTACACGGGTTCAACACTGGGTGGCATTTTTATTATCCTTATTTTACAAATATGATGTGTTTGAAATTATTTGGCTCACAAGTGGTAAACTGGTCAATTCAAGCCCAAACCAGCCTCCCTGTGTCTCTGCCCTGCAACAGAGGCAGAGGTTCTGACTTTAGTGCATGTCTCATGGACTCATGGAGCAGAGAGCTGAGACATCTTCATTCTTGCCTTAACTCCCAGGCTTTTTTCTCGTCTGGTTTCTCCCTCTCCTGGTGGTGGGTACCCTCTGGCGAGGGTCCCTTGGGGATGCCCTTTGAGAGCTAACAAGGGCTAAATGGCCCTGAAGCATGTGCTGCAAGTGCCCAAGCAGGGGCCTACAGGGCCTGTACCACAGGGCCTTTGACTCTAGTGCCCCTAGCTTGAACTCTTCTCCTTCTTTCTTGTCTGTTTGAGGCCTACTTAGCATTCAGTTCTCACCTCAGTTGGCACCTTCTCAGTAAAATCTTCCTTGACTTGCCATACTCCCCTACTACAGGCTCTTATAGTACCAAGCACTCTTTTCGTCACAGTATTCACCTTAGTTGCACTTTCACATTTCTTTGTGTTTCCCATTAGACCACACATTCCATGAGGGCTGGGGAATATTTTATTTTGCTCTCCCATGAGGTCCCAGAACCTCATACTATGTGCATGGTATCTACTTACCGAGTGAATAAATGAGTACACATTTATCAATTTTCCTGGCTGCTGCAATGAAGTCCCATAGACTGGGTGGATTAAACAATAGAAGTGTATGGTCTTACAGCTTTGGAGGCTGAAAGTTCAAGACTGAAGTGTTGGTAGGGTCAATTTCTTCTGAGGGCTATTAGGAAATGATCTGATCCAGGCCTCTTGTTATCTCTAGATGGCCATATTCATGTTTGCATGAAATTTTTCCTTTGTGTGATTTGTCTCCAAGCATCCAAGGACACCAGTGGTAGGGGATTTGTGCTTACCCTATGAACCCACTTTAACTAGGTTACTTCTGTAAAGACTTTTTCTCCAAATAAAGTGCATTCTGAGGTACTGGAAGTTAGGACAAGAACTTGTGAATTTTGAGGGGGACACAATTCAACCCATAACCAGAGGCCACTGACCAATGGCAGAAATTTCTTAGCTTTATCCATAGCAAGTATTTATAACTCTTTTCAGCTCAGAGCCAAGGAGAATGGCAGGTTCTTCCCAAGCTTTCTACTACAACTCTGCACATTTAAATTCAATCACCACATCCCTGGAAGGATTACAGCTGAGCCACACAGTTCTATTGCCAATGGCTGCACAGGGATCTCTTGTAGATCCTGAGGAGGACAGACTAACCCTAAACTATGGAGCAGCTGAGGTCCAACACTTTGCCAGTATAGTGAGTGAAAGGACCGTGCAAGCCAGGGATGAGGTCAAGCATGAGACTTCAGACATGGGTGTCTCTACATCGAGGCCTGTTTTCCTTTCCTTTTCCACCTAATCAGCTCTCATCCTGCTGTGGAGAAAAATTTTAACCCATCTGCTCCTGCAGTAAGCCAGAGAATCAGAGGCTGAGGTGAGCCGTGGAGAGTGCTCCCAAGGAGGATGAACTTAAGAAGAATATCTAGGGCTGGGTTGAGGTAGGGGTCTCCTAAAGAATATCTTCCCATGATCAAGATAGAGGAGAGATTGCAAGGGGAATACATACAGCTCAAAGGGAAGAGGTGGAAGCTGGTAGAGACTGGAGAGGAAGGGTTGGAAGAACAAAGCTTAGCCCGTTGGGGAGTCTGATGCCATCTGGGGAGCAAGACTCAAGTCTCCTGAGAGGGTCTGGGAAGGGGCGACCAGGAAACGAAGTTGTTCCTGACAGGTTCTTTGGGGGCAGGAAACCCCAATCATCTTGGAACAGCTATAGCTGTACTCAAAATAAAAGAGCTGTTGGCCTGCATCCCACCCATCAAGACACTGAGGCTCCTAGGGGATGGGAGTCAGGAACACAGCCTTTTTGCAATCCCTGGAGGGTAAGACAGGCAAACAGTGGGGATATGTTCTTCTTCATGACTGCATCTCCTCTTTGTGCTTCAGCTAATGCAAACTTTCCTTTTTTTCCCCCATAATTCTTACTGGCAAGTTCCCAGGGCAGATAATTCCCCATCAGCACATCATGAGCACCAAGGTGGTTATTTTCTAATTAATGGTTTGAAGCGAAATACGAGCATTGTTATTGAACTGGGCACTGATAGATGGCAAAGGCACAGTGTCTAATAAGTAAGTGCAAACTTTGCAATGACAGTCACAAGATTTCAAAATAATAATACTTTACATTTCTATAGCACCTTTCATCTGACTAATGAGCTTAACACAATTAATTCATTAATGTATTATGCTCCCCTAAGCAGCACATAAGTATGGGTCACTTTAATCATTTTCTGCCTGGAGAAACTAAGGCAGGAAGAAAAGAAATATGTTGGTGGTGGGACCAGGTTCAAGAAGCTCTAGGCCTACTGCTCCAGCAATCATGGGGAAGGGGAAAAGTCTTCTGTGCAGGAGTTGAAATCTTCTTGTGCCCAAGAGGCATGAGGCAGGCAGATATCTAGGATGACCTCCTGTCCTCTAGTGTGCACACCCTGCCTAAGCCCCCTTGAGTGGGGGCAAAACCTTGGAACAGGTGAATGTTACTTGTGTGATTAGGCTGAATTATATGGCAAAGGTGAATAAATTTTGCAAAAGTAAGTAAGGCCCCTAGACGGGTTGACGTTGAGTTCGTCAAAATAAAGATTACTCTAAGTGAGCCTGGCCTAATCAGTCATGTCCTTTTTTTTTTGAGAGATTTTCACTATAGGGCGCGTGCGCTCACCAGACAGAGAGAGACATAGAGACAGAAAGTGAGAAATCACCCCCCAGGGGTAATGGTCACGCCGCAATCCCTTCTCCTCTCGGGATCTTGGGCATACACGCACATGCGCCCAGCGTGAGTTTTAAGCTACCAGGTCCGGGACGCGAACCGCGGTTGACTACGTGGGAGTCCAGCGACATAGCCATTACGCTAACTGCTGGTTCCCAGCCATGTCCTTTGAAAGACAGTCTAGAAGACAGACTCCCTCTTCTGTTGGCCTTGGAGAAGCAAGGTAACAGGAGCTCTACGGTCGCAAATAAACATTGTCAACACCCTGAAGGAGCCTAGAAAAGGATCCTGAGCTACAAATGACATCTCAGCCTTAGCGAACACCTTGAAGACAGCCTTGAGAGACCCCAAGCAGAAGCTCCAACTAAGCTGTGTCTGGACTCTTGACCCTCAGAAATGGAGAGGTGGTAAATGTGAGCTTTTTATAGATACTAAGTTTGTGAAACTTTGTTACACAATAATAGAAAATGAATATGTGACACTACCTATACCTTATGGATTTTGTATTTTATGTACTGAGCTGGTTAAGACCATGTATTTTACTTGTCAAATGCAAGGCTGAAATCAAAAATGAATAAAACCATTTTTTTAACTCAAAGACTTGATGAGAATCATGGGGCCTGAGTGCAGATCTCCTAGCCTCCTCATTCCTTGACATAAATAGATGCAAGGTCAATTCCCTGGATGGCTGCTCTTGGTCTAGGGACAGATGCATGAAATGACCTGTGACTGAGGTCTTTAGTGAAGAGGTCACATCATGCCCCTGCAGAAAATACTGCCAGAACTCTCCACAGCCTTTGCAATAAAGCCCTGCTCCTTGACCAGACTTACAAAAGTCTTATGCTCTACTCTATCCCTAGGCCCTTTTCAGTATCTTTGCAGCACTGGAGCTAAATCTAATGACCTGTCCTCAACAAGGATTTGGATATTTCTGCTCTCTCAGGTCTTCATTCTTTTGCATCCATGCTGACCTCTCTTTCTGGAACATCCTTCCTCTCTTAAGAATCATCAGGACTGCTAAGAAGATCACTTCTTCCTTGAAGTATTCCTTTCCAGATTGCAGCCCAGCCAGTCACTTCATTCTCTGGGCTCATATATCATGCCTCAATTAACATTTAGGTCACTGGATTTTATATCTGTCATCTTTACTTGCTGCCATGCAAGATATGTTCTAGCCACATACAGATTCTTTTCAAATCCCTACTCTGTGGGACAGAATAGGCATTTCACGCAAAAGGCAAGCAGGAGCAAAGCTCCTTCAATGGTAACATTGAAGGGTATTATTCTGGTATGGCAAATGGGCCATGGAGACAAGAGTGGAGAGGACATGACCTGGCTGGGGTGTAAGCATTTAAGTCTGGGAGAATTTGCTGGATTCGAACTCAGGAGGTTAGGCAATGTGTTACAAGGAGCCACTGAAAGATTGCAAATGGGACAATGACATGAATAGCCCTGTGTTTGTGAAAGATAGCGTTATCTCCAGAATTGAGATTGGATTGGAATCTGGTGAGGTTAGAGGAAGAAAGCCAATTGAGAGACTGCTGAGGACATCCACATGATGATGATGAGAACTTCAAATGAGTTAGTGGCCAGGGCAATGAGGTGAAATCACTGTGTTTGAAAGCTTGGATTTTTCAGACAAAAACTCATGGCACATTTGAATTAGAAAGGGCCTTAGAGCATATCCATATCATGACAATATGTTGGAAGTTTGTTGAGCAGTGAATAAGCAAGGAGCATGAATTTGGAAGTTTTTAAGTGAAAAAGGTAAATGTTATATTGAAAGAAGCATGAAAGTTGCTATGGTTTTAATGTGTCCTCTTTATTAAAGTGTAGTGAGTCATTGTAATGGTGGTAAAAGGGTTAAAAATTGGGTCAGCAGGTGGTGTGGTGGTTAAGGTGCTGGATCCCACATGGCCAACTGCACTATTTAAATCCCTAATCCAGCAGTTTGAGAGACATGCCAGGTGCCTTTGTGTGCATGCCCAAAATCCCAAGAGAGGAATGGAGGAAAATGGAGAAGAAAGGATTGTGGTATGGCCGTCTGCCTGAAGGGAGCATTCTCACTTTTCCTTTCTTTCTGTCTCTCTTTGGTAAGCACACACACCCTATGGCAAAAACTTAAAAAAAGATCAAAAGAAAAATAAGAGGATGAAAATTTAATCTAACCATAGTGTTGTGAGATGGGATCCTTTGGGGAAGATATTAGGGTCAGGATGAGGTCTCCATAATTGAGTACTCATGAGTTTATAGGAAAGACAGGTATGGACACATGCACTAAGCTCTTGTTCTGTCTTACCGTGTGGTGCTTCTGCCAGTTATCCACCAGCAAGAAAATCTTCACCAGATTGGTACCTTGACTTTGAACCTCCCAAACCATGAGCTAAGTAGGCCTCTACATTTTTAGTGTTCTTTTTTTCTTTTAAATTTTTTTGAGAGAGATAATTTTGCTATAGGGAGTGTGCACTTGCCAGACAGAGACAGAGAGACAGTGAGAAATCACCCCCTCCCCCCAGGAGGATGGCCATGTCACAATTCCTTTTCCTCAAGTCTCCTCTCAGGAACTTGGGCACACATGCACACATGCCCAGTGTGAGTTTTAAGCTACCGGGTCTGGATCTCAAATTGCAGTCAACTACGTGGGAGTCCAACTACGTAACCATTATGTCATCTGCTGGTCCTAGTTCTCTACTTTTTATAAATCACCCAGACTCAGTTATATCTGAGCACCATGATGGAATAAACAGAAATCTTACAGAATATAATGCACACTACACAAAATTTTTAGTATAAAGTGAGGGCTTAAAAATAATTCTCTGACTTAGAAATCAAAATAAAGTTTCTTCTCTCAGAAGGTACTTTGAGGTGATTTCTCAGACTCTAGGAGAGGATGGGAAGGGAAGAAGTATACTTTTAACTCTCCTGCATCCCTAGGGAGAAGAATCAGCCTAGGCTTATTAATCCATCTGTCAGGGATTGCATTTCATGTCATAATCCTTGTTTCCACCAGGCATCAAGCAAAGCTGTTGTCCTCATTGGACTGATGGGACACTGAGGTTGAGAGAAGGAAGAGTCATCAGGGAGTTCATGCAGATCAGATGCAAATCTAAATTTCCTCTTTAGTCTAAGAAGGCACTGGCATGTCTTAACTCACAAGGTGGTACAATTTTCACTTGAGAATTGAGTTAGTTAAGATTATAATTGTTTTAATGACTGCTTATATTGGTCCTAGATTCCATAGGAATTTTAAGGATATTCAAAGGTCCAGGGGGGATATCATGGGATCTGTATATAAGCCCCTTATCGTAAATATCTGATGGCTTTTTAATGACCTCTGTAGACCTGCCAAGGTAGGATATGAGTCCAGAAATTTAGCCATAGACAAGGATAGAGTCTATCAATGTCAGATGCTGGTGGGAGCAAGGGATATGGGGGTACACCCCCAAGTGAAAGAACTTTGGCTGAAAAAGGGATTCTAAATCCTGACTGCAGATTAGAATTACCTGGAGAGCTTTAGAAACTACCCAGGTAGGGGAGTGAAAGATTGGAGGATGGGACAGTAGTACCTAAATCAACTAAATCAGAATTTCTGGGGTAGATCCCCAGGAATCAGTAAGATTTTAAGCTCAGCCAAAGTTGAGGTACTGTGGGTCAGAATATGGAAGATAAACTGAGGTCTAAGTCTACAGCAAGGGCACTTAGATGGCTGGAGAACGAGGGTTGGTGAGGCACCAGTAAAGCAGGAGCGTGGTCTGAGAACCAATCAGGCATTGGAGGTGTTTAGATCAGTGAGCTCTTTGCTTTAGGATGTGTTTGGTGGCTACTTTGAGACTTGCTGGAGAGTCTGGGCAGAGTCTTTGTCAGTTTAGGGGGTAGGTTCAGGGTGCTTTGGGGTTTCCAGTAGGGATACCCCAAATGAAACTTGCCACTAACTGTCACCTAACTGTCACTTGACCCTGCAGGACTTTTTTTTTTTTTTCTGGTGTAGTGAGTTCAAGGGATTTGGGGGATGACCAAGGATAAAGCACCATGAAGTGGTAGCAGCACATACAAGTTTTGTTTGGGCAGCATTTTGACAGGATGGAAAGTGAAGAGGAAGTCCTCATAACATGAAACCTTCCAGAGGCTAGGGTACAGAGGCCACTAACCAACCAGGAGGAGAGGAGAAAGAGAACTCATTGGCAGCAGAGGGGCCTGACATCATAGGTGATGTTGTTCAGCAGTACAAGGGCGAGTCTCTGGGTCTGGCAGCTGTGAGGGGCAGCCACAGCTTATGGTCTGTATAACCCTCCCAGGCTTACCTTATCTATGCCTGGCAGATGTTGGACCCAGCTTCATGTAGTATGTAAAACAGACAGGCCCTAAGTGGCTAAAAATCTGCTTATTTAGGCTATATTTAAAGCAATTGAATGTGTAAAAATTTGAATTTGGTGCTGGGGAGCTTTTGAACTAACCAATCCTGGCTGGCTGTCAAGAAGTAAATAACATAGAGGCCAATCTCTACAGGCCACTGATGGCTCATTTATATATCACTGGGGGACTCTCAAGAGGCTTCATTTCCTCTTCCTTATGTGTTGGTTTTTGGTCAACCCTACAGATGGTTCAGCCCAACAGGGATAAACCTGTGTGAGAGGCTT
>NW_006209177.1:2799428-2814889 GCF_000334495.1 Tupaia belangeri chinensis | reverse complement strand
CCTGCATCAGTGCTGCATCCTTGAGTTGGATATTCTGGAGGAATTTCAGGCTTTCCTTCTCTGCCCATGTCCAGCCGTGTCCAATAGAATATTTCCAGACAGGGGCATCCTTCCTTGTGTCTTTCTCCCCACATCTCTGGCCTGCTGCAGGACCTATCTTATTTGGGGAATGAGAATATGTTCATGAAAATTGTGATCTAAGTTAACTGGAAACTTTCTGGAGTACTGAAAAGCATAAAATGAAATCCCTTCTCTGGAGAAGATGTTGAGCTTTAATTCCTGTTGGGGTGTTTTCTCCAGTGTGCCAGAAGCATCATTATCTCATTATCTCCTGTTCTGTCAGGTGGGTGTGATATATGAATCAGTGGGATCTTTCTTGGATAAGGCTAGAACAATGGTTCTGCATCCTGGTTTCACCTGAGAATCAACAAGGGTGCCTCAGAAAATGCTGCTGTCAAGAGACCTCCTACACAGACCTAGGGGAAGCAGAATCTCTCTGTGGTGAGGCCTGGCATTTGCATTTTTAAAAGCCCCACTGGTATTTCCTCGGGGTGAAGAGTCACAGGGCTCCAAAGGCTGGGGATGCTAAGTCCTTTCTGGTTTCTCATTTGCCTCCTAAACTCACACACTTTGTTGTTTATCCCAATAGATACCCAGCTTGTGACTGACTCAACTGCAAACGGTCCCTGACACCATGTGTCAATTCAACTTCAAACGATGAAACCTGAAACTTATCAGCAAAATCCACCTTACAAAAATAATAAACATAGGCCCCTCTTATACCACAGCTAAAGTTCTTACTAGTTTATTTCCTTTTCTAAAAAAGGAGGGTGGAGACAAAATATCTCACCTAAGTCCCAAATGTGTTTCTTAGAGGAAAAAAAAAATTAGACAGATTCTCATTGCCAAATGTGAGGCACTATGTACTCTGAGCCTCTGGATGATGACCCCTGCACAGCCTACCCACTTGTGGCCTAAATCCACTAGAAACAGAGCCCTGAGGTGACCTTTGCTCCTCTTACATTCTCAGAGGATTAAGACTGTTGGCCCTGATAGTGACAGTGTGTCATAGGAAATTACTTAGAAAAACAAAATCCTCAGAGTTGCCAACAGGGAAGGAAGAATAAGAAACACTGGTCTGTGTGACATCTTGCTCATCACTGGATAACAGGGAGAAGACAGGTATAATCAGCTCTGTTTTGTAGAGGTGTTAGAAAGGTAAGTGTCTCAAGTCAGGCAGTGAGAAACTGCTTTAAAATCCTGCCTCAATGCCCAGGGCACTCACTCCTCTGGAAAGTACTGCTTCTCTTTTAAATCTGCAAGTTAAAGCAAGGTATAGGAGTGGAGCTTTGGCTGGGTCTATCTTCCAAGTGAACTATTATAGTTCTACCACTCCAAGGCCTGACCATCACCCCAGCCAGAGGAAGAGAAAATGATGCCCTATCTTCTTTTCCAGGCACACTTCACATCTCACCAGTCCTTTTCTGGAGCTTCTGACTGCTCTATTCTCAGTCTTCATGTAAAAAAGGTGTCTCTAGAAGGCTGATCCAAGGCCTTTTCTTTAGAAACCTCTGGAAAGACTAAGAGGACATTACTCCCTGAGATCTGAAGGCCTTTCTTTATTTCTAAAATAAAAATGATATTTTCTATAGAATCAATAACATCTTTAGTAATAGAGAGAAATGGTAGAAAGTAGTGGTTAAGATCAAGGCCTTCAGGGCCACACTGGGTCCATGTTCTGGCTGTGTGATGGTAGGAAATTGCTTATCTCTTTGGGTCTCCATGTTGTCATTTATTCAACAGAGATATATGACTGGCTATCTCATGGGGCCAGTATTAGAAATGCATGCATTATGATAAAAGAAAAGTGCTAGAAGAGTACCTGGATAGTAGAACCCACCTTGTAATCCTAAATGCCACACAAACTGACCAATTAGGATAATCCCAGCATTCTCATTTCTAACAATGTCATTCTGCAGAGTTCCTCTTAGTTCTCCGCATGCAGGCATACTTTTAGCTAAGCATGGTCATAATTTATGGCATCTGCATTTTTTGAAAGAAGTAGAAAACAACTTGATCGCTTGAGAATAGACTTATAATCCATTTAGCTCTATTTGCTCAGATCAAATATTTCTTCACTGTCTCACAAGAAAATTTGTCATATGTAGAAATATTGTGGGTTTCAAATTTTGGAAAGGATTTGGAATTCTCAGTGGCAGTGTTACAACTATCAGTTTTAACCACAGTTTGCTACACTAGCATTCATACTTGGAGTACAGTTATGATTATACAATGCCATATCTGGCCAAGCCAAATGGAGTTCATTTGTTCGCAAGACATTCAGCCAAGCTGATTGTTAATGTGTTTACTGACAGGTGCTCTGTGCTGTGCAGTCTCAATATTGCAATTACGCACTTTTCATGGCCATAGAATATATTCCATATATATATATAATTTCTAGATTCCTGAAACCTACTCTGTGAGTGTCCAGAAAATGTTTAACATTAGTTCTCAAATATATGACATGGGTTTTTGCCTTGTAAGAAGAGTAGACTTAAGATAGCCTTTTCCTGATGACTTCCAATCATTATCATGATCTGAAGTTGTTCCTACATTGCCATCTCGGCCTAGTGGCTGCTTGTCTCTGTAGTAAATGACCATTGTCAGCTGTACTTTTAAGTTTTTAGTCTAGTTTTATCATTTCCTCTGAAACAACTAGTACAGTTATGACCTCATACTTGGCTAGGTTTTTTTTTTTCCTGTGTACTAGAAATGAAGATAACTAAAAATTTTACAGTTTTCTCTTAAATGAACTTAGAATGATGGTGCAAGTGTCCCTCTTATAAAATGAATTGGCTTTGTGAAACTTATTTTCTCAGTTTTATAGCTGAGGCAAGTGGGAACTTGGTAATGGATTATAATGTGAAAGTGGTGGTATCAAGGTACTCACACTAGGCATGTCTGTAAGCAGAATAATCTACATGTGTAAAATGAGATTTTCATAAAAATTTTATTTTGCATTTTTAAATAATTCAAGACATTGGCAGTATAGTTAATGCCTCTATGAGAGAAACCAACGCACCAGCTTAGCCAATATCATTTTTACAGAGACATCTTGTTGGAAAACAACAAAACCACATTAAAATGTTTGTACACAGAGTTACTGTACTGAGAACAAAGCACCAACAAAATGCTTGTGTGCCACACATTTGAAATGCAAAGCCACACAGGCAGATACAGTTTTATACATATATAAAGCACATGAAACCAGTTTTGAAAAACCAAATAACATTTCATTCAGTGATCGATGTTAGAACAGTTACCCTGGTCTATACAGAACATCATCAGAACTTACTGAAAATCTGACGAGACGAGCATGCTTGTTAAGAACAGTGACAGTTGGTGGATCTGCAATGAGTATGAATACTGGAAACCTGTACCCAAGGAAAAGTGGTTCAAAAGACTAATCAGATTATGTTAAAGCCGAAGGGGCACTTTCTAAATGATCATTACATTTAATGGGCACTTGGAGTGCCCCCAGTAGGGGAAAGGATCTTTCCCTGGAGGCAGGCCCAGTTTTATTCTAAATTTTCTGTTAGGAGCCAGACCAGGCTGTTCCTCATGGTTCTTCTATACTCACTTGGGAGCCCAGGCCGGAAGTGGGCCCCAGGGATCTGAGCTGTAGCTTGAAGCAAGCTACTGCAATCCTAAGGGCTGAACTCAGCTCATGATGCTGTAGCTGAGGTGGCCTTCATCTTCCCTCCTGTGAGCCTTGACCTAATATTTTCTCTTGGAAACTCAGTTGAATTTCAGTAAAGCCTTTTCCCTTTCAAAGGCCAGTTGAGCCATGATATTAAGACAAAAGCTTCCAAGAGAAAAGGAGTTTTCATTTTCCAAATCACTGCATTCATATACCAATGTAGCATGGCCCCCTGGAACTGCAAAACAATGTTTTTCAAGAAGGGAATGCTAAAATCCCATGAAGGGCAGCAAGCCAGACATGTTGCACATGCATGCACACACACACGCACACACACAGACGTGTTCTATTTATGCAGCTATGGCTTGCTACAATGGCCCAGAGACACGGTGTTGGTGAGCACCTCAATGCACAAAGCATAGGATGACAATTAAATTTCCATTTGTATCCCAGTTACTCAATAAATATTTCCATGACATTTAAATATACAAATTTCTGGTTAAAATACGCATGAAAATGTCTTTTTTCTGAGAACAAGAGAAAAGTTATAGAGTCACACTTTGTTTTACAGCATGTTGAGATTATCTTTCTGGTTCTTATATACAGGCTAATAACAATGTTAGGAAATACTTCAAAGGAGCGCACAAGACATGAATGTGCCTCTTGGATACAAAGCAAACACACACTATCAACCAGGCAGAAGACATCCCTGGTGACTCTCAGGGGTATTTTGCAAGTCTCAGTCAAGTTACTTGCTGGAAAAACAGGTAGAGTCATTGGTTAAACTGCATTAAGTCTCAGAGGATACTATAAAAGTTCCCCTTTTCATAAACTACCTCTATCCTTGTTACCATTTGTTACTGTCGGCTGTAGAAGGGCCCAATGAACATGGAGTGCTTTTTGGAAACCCATTAATGTTTGCCTAGATTTCATTCCTGGTCTATAGACCAGTCTAATGCAGGTTTACCAAAGACTCCAGATTTCAAAATCACAGTAAGAGAGGGAGGGGGGCAGGGAGAAGAGGAAGAGGGATACATGATAAATCACAATTAAAATATTTCTTCAGTCAATAGTAACAACCCCCCTTCCAAAAAAAAAAGGAGTAAAGAAAAAAGAAAACATGAACCTAAAAGGTCTTTACTGAAGTGTTCTGGGAAATTTCTTTATCAGAGATTTGTTGTTCATATGGTTATAACAACATCTAATGTATTTTCCATTGCCAGGCCTCCAACTAAAGTCATTGAAAAATCCTGATATAAACACTGTCTCATCTGCCTGCAACCACTCCACTTGTTCCAAAATGATGTAGCAAAGGTCAAAACACTGCTTCACAAAGTTATACAACTGGACAAATGAATTCAACAGACTAACATGTATACTGCCATGTATAATGCAGTCATTATATTAGCATGGTTTCATAGTACAGCATAACTTTCCAGGTGGCATATTTTAAATCAGGATACATCCATTTTTATTAATCTGTTAAGTTTTGAAAGCATGGACAAGTACAGTTTGGAAGCTCACATTTAATTCAACTATTCCTTTGTTTAGAGAGAGCAAGAACACTAGCAGGGAAGCAAAAGCCAGAGCCAGAGAGAGAGAAAAACAAGTAATAACAACCACAGTCACAGCCACAAGCACCACCATCACAAAAACAGAAAAGAAGCCAGTATCTCCTTTGCAGGATCCTAAGAAAATGTCACTCAGCTAACCAAATGTACAAAGGGGGAGAATTTTAGGTAACTCTGATCCCGAGGAGCACATCTGAAGATGGTATCTTTATGAGGCTCACTTGTGACATTAATTTTATTGAAGACAACACTACATCAAGCAATCTTCAGAAGCACTATTCCAATGAAAGTAGGGATAAAAACAGCAATTTGTAGAATTGAATAAATGTGAAGGATTTCATCTTAGACATTTCTCTTTCTCAACTATCCAGAGACTGGAATCATCCAGGAAGAAAACTATTTGACAAATTGTCTTGAGACAGAATCGGTCTCATTTATACTATTCATGGGTGAGTATGATTGATTAGTGAGGATGGTTTTGCAAAAGGGGATACACTGGATGATGTTAAACACATTTCTAGCTCTTTGTAGCTAGGGGTGGGGAGGGGTAGGCTCGGAGTGTCTGTGTAAGCGCAACGTCAATTAAACCAGACCCAGATGCTACCATTCTCCAGTAAGGACAAAGGTTGCAGGAATATCGTGTGGGGATAGCACTTCCCTCTCACAAATCCTGCTATTGTGCTAGTTGCAGGAAAAACTACACAGAAGGACTAAAAAGCCAGAAAGAAAGAGCAAGACATGGATCTCCTCCAGGGCTAACATTTGATCACAGACACAGGCCCAGACAGAACATGGAAATTTTGAAGGAAAAATAAAATCTGAGAGCAAGTTCTTCAGCATTTCCTAACCTCTCATTAACTACAGAAGATGCCCAGGCCAGAAGAATGGATCCTCTGAGACTCTCTATTCTACTCTAAGATGATTTATGATGAGGAAGTTTAGTTTCAAAAAAGGCATATGTGTGTATATGTACCTGTGTTTGATAAAAGCCTCATTCTCTATGAAAAATATGATGCAGTGTATGCCTTATTAGTGACTTAGTTTCTTCATATTGTGTGGAAAAGAGAATGATTTTGGTTTCTAAATATCTGTGATGTAATTGATACAGGAGACATTTTAGTTTGCAGAGCTAGGACAGTAAGTAGATACTTTTGACTAAAAAAACATGTTAACAAAAAACTTAAATCCCTAATAGCTACAGTTAAAATTTTATGAATGACTATGTGGATAGAGATGAGAGAATTTCCATATGGGACGAGTTTTCCTATTATGAGAAAACAACACACTCAGTCTGGGATTGTGTTATTCTCCAAGGAGGCCCTGTAAATGTTATATCCAAATTATTCTTAAAAATTAGAAAGCCACTTGGAAATGAAAAGAATGGTAATAATAAAATAAACACTCACCCACTCCTTTTTAAACCCATTGTGAATGGTTTCCAGCACTTAGCTCACTTTCGTTTTACCTAGGAGGATGGAGAGATCCTGAGACCACCACCTCTGACCCATCTGCCCTTTTGGCTCAAGAAAGCTTCATAAATCTTTATAGCTATCTCCAGCTTAACACCCAGGCCTCCAGGGCAGCCCATTCTTCTAGGATCTCATCATTATCTACATTACTAGATAATTAATTCATATTTTTAAACAATGTAAAAATTTCAGTCATTGAAATGGGGGAAGGCTGCATGGGGATTTATGTGCCTGTGACCACATGAACAAATACGTGAAACTGGAATTCTCTGACTACTTGCATCCAGTAGTGTGTTGGAGCTGGCTTTCCCCCGGATCCCAGAACCTACTGTATGTATCTCTTCCCTACTCTGTGTTCATTGACGTCACAGTTGGTAGCATGAAATCAGCCATGATGGGAGTATTTACCATGGAAATTGGCAAATGCTGTACATCAGGTGCTTTCTATTCTCAGAGTCATGAAACATTTTACCAGCATACCACTGGTTGCACAGCAGGCCAACCAAAGAGGAAGCCAGCTTTTGGTGTGGGCAGCATAGCAGGCATCACTTCAACCTCTTTGGGGTTTCTTCCATTGTGCTTCCTGCCCTTTGCCCCCAGTTTCACAAGCACTGCAGAACAACTGAAGGGCCTATGTATCTGGGATACATTTGGCTACCCGTTGTCACCACTCTGAGCTCTACTTTCAGGGATGCTTCTCCTATGTTGTAGCCACATGAGTGATGTCAGACAAAAAAGGTAAAGCATCTGAACTTGTCTCTGGATATGGCAGCTGCCTTCCTATTGTAGACACTGGAGAACAATGATTCCTCCTGTAGAAACAAGATAGCCCCAGCTGAAAGCATCCACTCGGGCATTCTTCAGGAGGTTTCCCACAGCATGCTGCAGCTCAGCAATGACTGCTGGCTGGCAGGTGGGTGCAAGTTTAATGCTGTAGAGTCCTGCCAGGGGCTGGATAGCAGGCTTCCTGTGCCTCCCCCTTCCCTCTTCAAAGTCTAATACAAATTAAAGAGCCACAAAATTCAGGTCACTGGCAAAAGAGTTTGAAATTTAGAATGATTTTTATTAAACACTGTTAGTGTTCACTGCACGGTTAATGAAACAGCAAAGCTCCAATCTCTTAGAAGAATGATGGTTGATCATGGATCTGAAAAGCAGTTCAGTGTCCCCTAACCCAATGTGAACACTATGAATGATTCTTTAACATCTCATGTCAGAAGCAGAAAGGGGCAAGAATTGCAATCTGGTCTTAAAAGACTTTCCCACCCTCCAACCCCCACACACCCATGGCCCTTTTTGCCCTCCCCACAATGCACTTTTCTTTTAGTTGATAGATTATAGATAAAAAATGTGATGCTCTTAGTAAGAGGGCTTCTAGATTTGTGAAGAGGAGAATGGAAGTGGAATTAATACTCTTTCTTTCACTGAAAATATCAGATGGTAGGATTCATGTCTGAGACCAGCCTATCTAATTAGTCTCCTGCCAGGGTAAATGCTGGTTATCAATACACAGATGCCATTTCTGTTGTTGGGGTTTGCTAACACCAAAGAGAAAATGAATCAGAGTTTAATTATGAGAATAAGGCTGTGCAATTGAAAATGAGAAACAACAGCAATGACGACGATGACGAATTTAGTTTGCCAGTAGCGTAACAGAACACTGACAACGGGCTCAATATTTTTCCCCCACAGAATTTAATTTGGGGGCATTGAGCTGACCCATTTGTTTGATATTATGTAGCTCTATCATCTTGCCACACGTTTTTCTCAATGGGGACATTGCTGCTTCTCTAAGCAAGCAGTTCATTGCTTTACTGAGTAGTCCTACCCAGTGATCCAGGTTGGTTTTCTTACCCACCAACTCATGTAGGTGAATTTTATCCTGTTTATTGAGAAGTATGTGAGGGGTTCACCTTCACAACTCAATTCTGCCTTCAAAAACACTTTCCCATTTCAAACTCCAACTTCAACTTTCAGGATGCAAATTTGAATGAAACAAAATCTGAATTGGGTAGCCTTGGGAAAGATACGGTAAAATAAGCATCTTTCCAATGCAGACCAAAGCCAATGCATTTAGCAATATAAAGCCCAAATGAAAATCCTTCCATTTGGAAATTCAACAAAATACATATTAGCCAATGGTTTCTAATTTTGTAACTGGGTTACTGAGGAAAGATTTGTATCTTTTTATCTCATTACCTGGAAAAAAGGCATCCTGACCTTAAGTCTTTTAAAAGTAGCAACCACTAATCTGCTCTTCCAATTATGTCATCCAAATATAAAACTACTAGTATTTTCCCAATGATATTATTAAGTAAGTAACAGTCTACAGGCTGGCTAACAACATGCTTAAAGCTAAATTCTACCCCGAGGACCACACAAGTAAACTCTTTTCAAATTAATCCTACCTACCAAACTCAGACAGTAATATGACAAAACCACTAAAAAATCCAAAGTTAATTAAAAATACAAAGCCAAGCCAACATCATAACACAAAGTTGTCAAACACTCTGTGGTTGGAGCTTGAGTAACAAATGAAGGCATAGTGGTGGCCCTACCTGGGTGCAGGGCTGAGATTGTTCTGTGTACTTGCTCAGATGGAGCTGCCTGTTACTTTGCCCATTACCCTACCTCCCTGTGCTTATTTAAATATGTTTCACCAAGACTTCATCAAGGTCTAGAGGCACGATCTCTCACTGCCATCCACATGTCTCATATTCCTCCCACAAACTGGTACGCTGACAAAATATCTCAATCCCTCAACCTCTCAAAAAGCTGCACACCTATAATGCACATCACCATTTACAATGCGATGAATAGAATGCCTAGAAAACAGCAACAATGCTTAATCATGAAAAAGGAAGACATCTTATCTCCAGGGATGGGAAAGTAATTCATTCTCCATGTTTAATTGGTTTCTAAGCTGCTTTAAAATAATGGGTCTGCTAAATAATCAGGTGGTGATCCAGAGCTCATCTGTCAGATTTGGTCATTGTGCTGCTGACTCAGCACACACTTTATACTCAGGCACCAGAGGTGACTTGCCTCCCTGCTGTATGTAAGTAGGAACAGCAAGTCACTGAAACTAGAGCTACAAGTCTCATCCGTGAGGTGATATGCTTGTTTCCCTGGGAAAGTTCCCCTAGCATTCTAATGTCTAGTTTCTGGAGACTGAACATCAAGAAGATCCTACTCCTAAATCCATGATGATCTAGGATAGTGGTCTAGGTTGAATTTTCAAATCAAGCCATGGGCTCCATTATATAGTAATAGTCAGGCATTCTACCTGGTAAGCCATGGAAAAGAGAGAACTTGAGTCACTACAAAGTCATCAGCTAAATTGCATAAGACACCCACCTTGGGTGTTCAGTCTTCCATATTCTAATTTTCCTCATTTAAGAGGCTCAGAAAATATTCTTTCAAGTTTCACTGTGTGTGTGTGTGTGTGTGTGTGTGTGTGTGTGTGTGTGTGTGTGTGCATGCCTAAGTGTGTTCATTGAGACTATAAATGTAAAGCTCAACCACAGTGGGAACATAAAAAGTGCTGGATCCAGCTGCTGGGATACTCTCATCAGCCATATTAACAACACAGCTTCGGCCATTGGAGTACAACTTAAATAATCTTATTATACAACAAAGGGTCTTAAACTCAAAGATGACCAGAGTGAAGCTCAAATCTGGCACTTTTACAACTGGGGATATATCTAACCTTGACAATAAGAGTGCAGAGTGATCACCTGCTGTTCCTATCACAGACCTGCATGACTTACTTTAAAAATCATACAAGTTTGCATCTTTCATGTGCATATCTATTATTTATCTGGCCATAACTCAGTGAACAGAATTCAATAACTCAGCAGATTAAAGGCTACATGGAATTATATACCAGCAGGTAATTACAAGTAACTAATGCACAGATAGTGTTTACCACAAGTAGAGGATTCTTCTGGTGAGCTGGAATACCAAAGATGATGATATTTACATTGTAATGTTTAGTTAGGAACACAAAATGAATGTAGAGGATTGTAAGAAGGGAAGGGATATAGTCACAACTGATGGGAATATGTCTCCAAATTAGATGACCTGTTCCCAATCTTCAGGGCTCTTGCAAAACACTCCAGGGCAAAGCACTACCCCAAGACTCATTTTTTTTTTAAAGCTAGATACTACTTTGAGAGTTTGGAGTTTTCTTTGGAATTTTCATGGGAATGGTTCACACTACTACAAACTTTAATAAAATTGGTGATTGTATTTCAGCCAAAAACTAAAGAGACTGAAAAAAGGAAAAGAAAGATAAAATAAAAGGAAGTAGAAAAAAGAAAAATTGTAAAATGGAAAATGTGGATAACTGAAGTCCAGATTTTAAAGCCATTAGGAATTATTACTTGTAGGTAGTGATAACTTGACATTTGCTTCCATAGATTTGAGTAAAACACAGAAACTCTTCAAGTTATGGACCCACTTGTCCACTATAAAGGAGGCAGAAGTGTGAATTCCTTGTCAGACAGTTTCCAGACTTCTCTTACCTTTCAACTTTAAGACTGGAGCATGGCATGATGGCTACTATGGCATGCATCCACCATATAGCTCCTTCAAAGGAGAACTTTTCACAGAGAACTCCAGGGAGGATTTGTGCTTCAAATCATGGACGTCAAAAATATTTATGCCAGATGACACCTTAAAATTATCAAAGTAAGTGTTGCCCCTCCTTCTCATCATTAAAAAAAAATGTAGGGAATCAGAAAAGGGATGCTAACAAGAAAGTCCACTGGTTGTGTGGCATAGCATCATTTTAAGAGTGGCATTGCTATGCTTATTTATTTTCTTGATAGTCTTGATTTTATGATGGTACTAAGACACCTAACTAGTGGGTTTTCATGATAAAAATTCTCACCTGAAGACTGAGTCTGTGGGGACCACAAAAGTTAACAATAGATTCTCAAATATGCTCTTTTCTGGACATGAGAGGATAGTTTGGGGAAACAGCTATTGCTGAAAATCTTTGCAGGTCCCTTGTGTCTAAGTTCTCATCTATATGTAAGACCACTGTTTCACTTCTCAGGAACCAGTCATCATCATAAGTGCTTCCCATTCTTTGTTTTGGGTAGTGTGAACTTAAAGCAATATTATAAGGACTGTTAGTCCATAAAACACAAAGAGATGGTGAGATCTGAACAACACATACCAAATACTAAAACATGACTAAGTAGTAAAACATACACTGATCTCAAGTTGTAGTGTCCGCTTACAATGACTTCTGATTTTCACAGATACCAAATGAAGCATAAAAACAAACATAACCAAAGAAAACTTCCCCAAATGAGTGGAGTTCCACCAGTGACCATTGGTGCGCTGGTAGAGGTAGAGTGATGGGTGGTGATGCTAGAGATAGGAGAGCACCCACTACAACAAATGGGCATCGATGCGCAGCCAACACAGTCCTTGGCGAACATAGCGGACAAGATTGGTCATGCTGCTGTGCTGGGTCAGAGGTCCCATCAATGTATCCAGATCGCCAAAGAATTCTGAAAATCAGAGCAGTTCTGGTCAGACCTTCGAATGATATCATGAAAATACACACCAGATCAAGAGCTAACTTCAATGCAACGTTACAACCACATGGACACTGGAATAGTTATTCATTCATCCATTCAGCAAAATTTCTTATAGAATACCTACTAGGGAATTGAAACTCTGTATGTATATCATACTCTGTTCATCTTTAGTGAGCTCCCAGAACTCTACAGCATGACTAATGTTTGTATCAACTAAAACACAAATTTACTTAAATCTGTTAATTTATAGTAAACTTTTAAAAAATCACTATATATTTTCTTAGCAGATTCTGAAAGCATATTACAATTCTCATGGAAGTTTTTTTTACACACACACACAGACAGATATACACATATATCGCTATACACATTATATACATATAAATATATATTTGTCTACATATTATATAATAGATAACATATTATATACTTAAAACATATGCATAAGTTACATGTATAAATATATTTAAATATATTTTCATATGATATAATAAATTCATGTTTTTATATGTTTTAAATTTATATTAGAAAAGGATCCAAATACACAAAATGATGTGAGCCATGGTTCATCCAATGTCAAGCTGTTCTATATTCTGTATGTTACTGAATTGGAAACATTCTCTTTTCCTTTTTCTAAGTAAACTGAGTATGCTAATTTTTTTCAGCATGGAATTGACAAAGCCAGTGAATATAGACAACAGTTATCACCATTAGTACCCAGAGTCAGATAAACGTCTTAGGAGAATATGATGTGGTCAGTTGCATGAACAATTACTGTAGGGAGGGAAAATGACCAGCAAGTAGATATCACACAGTAATTTCCTTTGCATCCTGGACATGAATGGTAAGAATATCTACCTGATTCTCCCATGGCTGACTTGTGGGAAGGGACAGCCACAAGGCTATACTTGTAACCCACAAGACTGGGGTTTTGGAATGTCTTCCTTGCAGAGAAGGAGTTTGTGGGCAAAATGACATGATGTCTAGGAACTAGCTGGGTGTCTCTTTTAACCATCAGAATTGACTCGCCTGGCACTTCCTATGAGAAGGGCATCCTTTTTATTAGCTCCCAACAGAGAAGGCAGTCTCATCCATAAGGAAATCCCATCTGTGCTAGTTGAGGGTTTGGAATCTATAGGTCAGGGTGGGGGTGGGTAGAAACTGCCCTAAAGTAGTTGGGATGTTCTCCTGCCTTCTTGGAAAGCAATTTCCATGCATGCACTTGATTGCTCTGCAGATGGTATTTCACTAAACAATGCATTTATTCTTCATGTTATGTATAACATATGGGCTCCTTCTCTAGGTATCAACTTCATTTGATTATGTGATACTTTTTAACCTATACTATGCAATACAAATCATTTCTGCTGATAAAGGAGTAAATTATTTTTGGCATCTAAAATCTTTTCTTATATAATACAATGTTAAAGGAAATGTTAAAGGATCTAGTCATTGTTGAATGGATGTGAGCCTCATGTGAGCTGAGGTATCCCCTGAGTATTCTGTGCAACATTCTCTGTGGCATCTTTAACCAGATGTCCAGGTCACTATAACTGCTTCAAGTGAGCAGTCTAAGCAACTGGGAACATAGGGAACAATGCTTCTGGACCAAAGACCAGAGGGCAGCATCAGCTGCATTGGCCTGCAGATAAAGCCATCTGCAGCTTCTCAGGTAGACATGCACAGGGCTGGCTCTTCTGTGGGAGAGCTAACCTCACCCATCTCCATTGCACAATTGGGTGGAAAAATGAAAGTGCATTGTCTCCAATGGGGTACAGAGCTCCAATCAAAAGGGAAGCACTCTCCTCAGTTTCCCTATTACTATGATATGGACAGGACAGATGTAAGAATCCGCAAATCTAACCAGGTCAGAAATGACAAGGGTGCAAAGCTCAGGCTGTGAACAGAAGATTCTAAACTATTAATAGGCCCAGTACACTGAAAAGCCCAGTGATAACATGAGAAGGACACATTTTCTCTCTGCTGGTAGAATGATGTGATAGAGTTGTTTTGATTCAGTATCAGGCAGGGAATTTAGCAATTCCTTGGCAAGCTGTGTTAATGACAAGATCAGCACCATTTCACCCTAACATCAGCACTACCATCACATCACTCTAGGAAAGTTCTGCATTAGGCAAATAGTGCATTAATTTTGAAGAAATTACTTTAAGAGATTTTGGAAAGAATGCAATTATAAAGGAAATCCATAAATATCAAACTGTTCTCCAGTCACCAATACCAAAGATAGAGAAGGTGGATGCAGACAAGCTAGGCAAACATTAAGACATGTATGTTTTCACTTGTAATTCTAAGACCCTTGGATGGGCCTGGTTGCCTACATCAGCTGTCTCCTGACTTCTGAAAGTAGAAAAAATAGACAGTTAAGAATTGTCCACTGCTCAGGCAACTGAATTCTGGATTTCACTGGAGAAAGGGGGGAGAGAGAGGGAGAGGGAGAGAGAGAGAGAGAGAGCGAGCGAGCGAGCATGTGCAAGCATCTCCCATTGGGAATGGTCCATTGGGAATGGTTATGCTGCAATCCTTTCTCCACCTCTCCTTCCTTTTGGGATTTTGGGTGTGCATGCACACTTGCCCAGTGAGTTTTATCAAGCTGTTTTTTGAACCATGAAGTCAGTCACGTGGATCCAGGCACCTTAGTCACCACACCACAGGCTGGCAACAAGGACTGCTATTAATCTTGCTCTGTAGATGAGCAGTGAAATCTATTGGTTAAGAGTTCATATTCTGAGGTTTGGCAGGTGGCATGGTGGGTAAGGCATTGAACTCTCACATGGCCGACTGCTGTTTGAGTCCTGGAGCTGGTGGCTTACTTTCTCACTTTCCCTTTCTCTGGAATCATACACTTAGATTCAACTTCTTCTAACAAACATTAAGTAATATGAGTGAGTTCCTAACCTCACTAAACCTCAGTTTGTTCATCTATGAAACAGGAATAAACCAGACAACAAATGATAAGGCAAATAGTGCAGTACCTGGAATATAGAAATTGATGCATAAACAGATGTAACCAATATGTGCACATATTCCTGGTGGTCAGTATAAGTATATAGCTGGGTTGAGAGTTCAAGTCTCAAATTTTTTAATGTGCTTTGATAGCACAGAATCTTTGAGTTATAAAGATACATAATAAAATGAAATAGGGAAA
>NW_006209177.1:2788481-2799322 GCF_000334495.1 Tupaia belangeri chinensis | reverse complement strand
TATATATATATATATATATGATTTCTCTCAGCCAATCTGTATCACCCTTCTGGGTAGTTTCACCATTATCATCATCATATCTATTATAGAGACAGAAGTTAAGAATTAGCGGGACCAGCAGTTAGCGTAATAGCTATGTCGCTGGACTCCCATGTAGTAGACCGTGGTTCGAGTCCCGGACCTGGCAGCTTAAACCCACGCCAGGTACGTGTGCATGCGTGCCCAAGATTCCGAGAGGAGAATGGAGGAGAAAGGATTGCGGCATGGCCATCCCCTCTGGGGGTGATTTCTTGCTATCTATCTCTTTGTCTTTCTGGCGAGTGCACGTGCTCTATATCAAAAACCTCTCAAAAAAAAAAAAAAGTTAAGAATTAGCTCACAGATGTAAAGTAACATGACAAAGTCGTCCAGGTAGTGCATAGCCCAGGTAGGATTCAGACATAAATTCCCAAGCTATAAAATCTGCACTCTTTCTACTCTAATGGGACTATTTCTCCACCACTCAGAAGTATAGTGGTAATGGGTACCAAGGAGGAAGGTCTGGGAGGACTTAGCCTCATTCCATAATCTAACACCAGAGAGAACCACTCTAGTGACCAGTGTGGCAGGTTTTGTTTGCTTGTCTGTTTGTTTTAGTTTTTGCTATAGCGGGTGTGTGCTTGCCAGAGAGAGAAAGTGAGAAATCATCCCCAAGGGATGATAGTCACACCATAGTCCCTTCTCCTCCATTCTCCTCTTGGGATTTTGGGCACGCATACACATGTACCCAGCGTGATTCTCGAGCTACTGACTCCAGGACTTGAAACACACAGCTGGCCATGTGGGATCCAGCCCCTTAACCCCCATGCAACCTGTTGGCCCTAGAATGGCAGCTTTTATTTAATTTATTTACTTATTTTTTAAATGTTTTGTTTTATTTTATTCTTTTTTTTTTACATTCAATCACTGTATATCTTTATGACATTGAAATGAATTTTCCCAGCATGAATATGCTGTATGCTAGTCCAGCTTTTAAGAGAACAAAAACAAGCTGGAACTCTGGGGCCTGAGTGGAAAGGAAAAGATAGCTGCTTGGGCTGTGAGGACTCAGGTTTGGGAGAAGACCTGGGCCAGGAAACCCAGTAAGTCTTTCTTGGTCAAACCTAAGGGAACTTCCATCTACAGCTATGCGGAGTCTTCAGAAAGTTTGTGGAACATGTGTATCATGAAAAAGCTATGCATGGATTTCAATATTTTCTTTGCACCAAAATAAACTTAATTCCATTTTTCCAGTTTTTTTTTTTTTTTTTTTTTTTTTTTTTGAAGTCTTCTTGGGGGCCTTTTTTTATTTTGGAAGTCTCATAGGTGGCCTACAGCCCCTACCTGATTCCCGGAAATCCATATAACTGCAGGACCTAGCAGCACCCACTCCCACCTCATACAACCTGGATTGTGAATGGTGCTAAAGTTTCTTCATTACTGAGTGAAATGTCTACTACTCTGCACTACTGGTCACTACTTTGCAGTCTGATTCTGAATGGTCCATATCTGTCCCCACCTTGAGTAGAATGGGGCAGACTGTGACTTCTGGGCCAGAATCAGCCAAGTCAAGTGAATAGCCAGGGCAAATATGCAGTTCATCTTTACTTCCCACTTTCATTAGGATAATGAGGCTTTGTTGTAAGCCTAAATGACAGCTAGGGTCACAGATGATAGCATGAGTCATCACTCTGGTGAAAGTGGGTCCTCTTTGCATTTGTTTCTTGGAAAATCTCATGTGTTATCGTGAATAGGATCCTGATCCTTCATGTCAGCTGTCAGTGTGTAAAAAATACTCATTGAACTTTGGCCCTTGCTTCGAAATGCAAGCCACATTGCCAAGTACTCAACTGAAGCTGATGATTAGAATGATGGTGGAAGGCCTGAGTTCAACCTTACTTTTCAAAAAGAAAGAAGGTAAGAATCCAACAGCCCCTTAATTAATTTTCAAATAATTCTGTTTGCCTTTGCCTCTGTTTCTCTGCTGATTCTTGTCACTGAGTGAAATTTCAGAACAGTTATTTGCCAACACATCACAGTTCAGATTAGTTTAAGCTTTAAGAGAGAATAAAATCCCTGGCATTTTTCACTCTCACAGCAAAAATAGGTCACTGTGTCAGCCCTGAGCTTTTTCCCTTTTTTAAGCTCTGGAATTCAAAGAGGCAGAAAGCTATAAGGTCACCAAGTAAAAGTTAAGTAGTTCAAAGCACAGCTGCCTCCACCCTGGTCTGTGCACGATGGGCAGAGCAGGCAAGCATACCTTTGTTTTCTCTTGTCAGTTTGTCAGCCATGTCCCAGTGTTCATAGCCCCGCAACACGTTGCTAGTGATGTTGACATGGCTGGCGGCCATGTGGTGAATGCGCTGGGGGATGGTGACAGGGCCGTTGTTACAGTTCCCCATTGCGTTGATGGGAGAGACGTTGTTGAGAGACACTGGGGATGGAGTGTTCCTGGGGAATGGCAAGAGACAGGCCTTGTCAAGCAGGTAGGGAAGAGTAACATTGGGGTTTCACACCTCCCTCACCACACTGGGATCTCATCAGCATACTATTCACCAGACTGAGGTTTAGCCTGGTGAATGTTCAAGTGGCTTCATTAAAGTGGAGCTTGTTCCCACATCCTGACTTTTCTCAGAGCACATTCTATAGCTTTTGTCAACATAATAGTTTTCTCTAGAGGCTATTGTGTAGAGAGGGCTTATTACCACCCATGCCCACCTCATCTGATTGAGCTACACAGGGCTACAGTGCCAGGCCATAGAAAGGCCCCCTCTTCTCCTTTTCTGACAGTAAATATCAAAACCCTCGCCACCTTCAGCAACCAGTGAGGATTCATGCACACTGGTCCTTTTGTTTTAAAATACTGAGAATGCTGGGCAAATCTTTTCCTGGCATCAATCTCTCATGAATATAACTCTTGACTTTGTACATATATAACAAGTATTGTGACGTTTCAGAGAAAGAAACAGGTCAGAGCTAGGATAATTTCTCTACCTGCTGCCAGAACAGCTGTCGGCAGTTAGAATAACACTTGATATGCAATACTGGTCTATCACCAAAGTGTTTCATAGAAACCACAATGACAACTTGCTCCTAATACAGTTACCACAATAAGCAAAGTGTGATTCCTATAAGCCTCCCAAGGAGCAATATTAGGGAAGCTGGATAAAGTCAGATTCTAAATATCCCTTTAGGATTCTTTAAGAGATGCTACAGAGATAGGCTGTTAATTGCTGCTTGTTCACTTGCATGCTGGTTTATAAAGTGACATCTTCAGAGCTCCTATTTTGGGGGGGATGGTCACACCACAATCCTTTCTCCTACATTTTCTTTTGGGGATCTTGAGCACACATGTGCACACACCCAGTGTGAGTTTTAAGCTGCTGGATTCAGTACTTGAACTGCAGTGGACTATGTGGGAGTCCAGCAATGTAACCATTACACCACTTGCTGGTCCCTATGTTTATAATTTCTGAGATAGTTTGTTATTTTTTTTAAATAACTATTTATTTGATTATTATCATTATTATTTAATTTGCTACAGGGAACACATGCTCACCAGACACACACACACACACACACACATACACACACACACACACAGAAAGAGAGAGGGCAAGTGAGAAAGCAAGACTCCAGGTCCAGGACTTGAACCATGGTCAGCCATGTGGGAGTCAAGCACCTTAACCACCATGGCACCTGCTAGCCCCAGTTTGTTACTTCTTGATAGAATGATTTATTCTCAAAGCAGCAGTGGTATGGGGAGATATCTGAGCCAATGGCCTGAGGCACAGAGGATCAGCTAATAACAAAAAGGCAGCAAATGCTGGATTTTTTTTTTTTATTATTGAGGCAGGTTGCAAATGCTATTTTCTAGTCTTTTTTCCTCAATGGTGGTCATCAACTCTTCAGTGGCAAACTGTGGCTAGAAAGATTTGTGTTCTCATTTGTAACCTCTGGAGAAAATTACAAAGTACTCAGGTGCCACATATGTTGAAAAGGGGGCCAGGAAAGAAGTACCGGAATCCCAGGAGACCTGGATTCTAGCCCTGATCTTGCCATAAAAATTGTTGGATGCCTTGAGCATGCTCCTCCTCCTTGGTGGGCTTTACTTTTCTTGACTTAGAGAAAAGATTTGATTCAGTGATTTCCAGTCATGTCCACAGGTCACAGGGAAAACAAATCATTCCTTTTTACTTCATACATCTTGAAAAGCCCCTTTTTACTTTGTGACACTGAAGTGTTTTTGAGGAGTGTTATTTCCCTTGCATTCCATGTTTCTTTAATTTTTTTAAAGTTTATTTTCTCCATGAGCATGCATATGAGAAAGAGAGAGAGAGAGAGAGAGAGAGACCAAGAGAAAGACCAAGAGAAAGTCCCAACAGGGTCTTGATGCCACTATGTAACCCCCAACCCCAGCCAGCCCAAGATGATCATGGGCATGCACATGTCTGGTGCACTCAGGGAGGTCTTCAGAAATGAAACCTGGAACCTTCCCATGTAGGTCAGCCTCACGGAGTGTTGTATTTTGCCACTGTACTACCACCTGGCCCTTTACTTTCTTTTAACTCCTCAGGAGAGGAGACAAACAGAACTAGGGTGTGAGTTTGTTTTTGGTTACTGTTTTAAAGCCAAGCTCTATAACCTGATGTTCTGATGAGCATGTCTTCATATCACCATGTATTCATGAAATGAATAAATGAAAATCTGCCTAAGAATGTGCAACTGTGGCTAAGCAAGGGCTGATGCAGATCTCATTCACCTTGGTGTACTCTTCAACCCCATCTTGGCTCTCACTGCTACTCAGGGGTCCCCTTCCCATTCTCTTTCCATGTGTGTCTGTTGGCCAATCTCATCCTTGACTCCACACTTCCATGGCATGTACATGAGCTTATATACACCAGCACATGCTCCCTCCCACCTTCCCCACTACCAGCCTGTCCAACCCACTGTCCCCTCTCACCTCTCAGCCACATTCATCCTGGCTGTTCCTCAAACTCATCAGACATGACTTCTCCATGACATTTGCCATCATCTAGCATACCATACATTTTTGCTGGTCTTTCCCCTCTAGCAGAATGTGACCTCAATGAAGGCAGAGACTGTTGTCTGTTTTGTCCTGTGCTATATTACCCCAGCATCTAGATCAGTGCCTGGCACACAACATGTAATAATGAGTATGCCAAAGAACTAAATGAATGAATGGACTCTATTCCTTATTCAGTATCCACTACAAATAAAGTGCTCTGGAAGATTGAAAGAGAACAATGTATTTAGCACAAGGATAGGGCATATGTTTGTAAAGGGCCTAGCACAGCAACTTACACATAGCAGGTACTCAATAAATATTTGGTGAATAAAAAGATGAATGGCTTATTACTGAAAATGAGCTAATAGTCCAATGGAGGAGCAAAATCCATTATCTTTTGGCAATCTAGAGTAAGTGCCAAAAGTGAAGTACAGACGAAGAGCTGTGGGGATTGTAGGGGCAGGATCACTTGTGCTTTTCAACTTAAAAAGGTGACAATGACAACAATAACAGTGACAGCAGCAGCAACCACCATTTACTGAATAGTTCTCAGGGTTTCACCAATGTTATCTCTAAGGTTCATGACAACTCTGCAGGAAACTCCTGCTGCCATTGTTTCACACATGACAAAATGGCCTCAGAGAAGTTCTGCTCCTTCCCAAGGGCCACACAACAAATCAGCAGAAGAGCCAGGATTTGACAAAAGGTCTGGTTTTGTTCAAAGCTCTTTTTCTTTCTATTCCACCTTGTTAGCTCAAAGTCTTACTGTCCACTTGACTAAAGACTACAACTGACATGAGAATCTAGCTCTCCTCTCACCCATGTACCCACACTAATTTGTTTCCACTCTCCCCAGACTCGCAATCTCATCTATGTTCACAGAGACACAGCCCACCATGATCTTGGAGAGAAGCCTTTGTTCAACTTGGCTGATACCTCCAATTACCACTAGATTCCCTGCAATCCTTGCACTAGTCAATATCTCAGACAAGTGGAGATCTCCCTTCTTCCAACTCCTTCAGTATGACATCCACATCTGCCTGTGGTTCTTTTTTTTTTTTTTTTTTTTTTTTTGTTTGCTATAGGGCGCGTGCGCTTGCCAGACAGACAGAGAGAGACAGAGAGACAGAAAGCGAGAAATCACCCCCCTGGGGGGATGGTCACGCCGCAATCCCTTCTCCTCTGTTCTCCTCTTGGGATCTTGGGCACGCACGCACACGCGCCCAGCATGAGATTTAAGCCACCGGGTCCGAGACGCAAACCGCGGTCGACTACATGGGAGTCCAGCGACATAGCCATTACGCTAACTGCTGGTTCCCTCCCTGTGGTTCTTTTGATGACCAACTGCTATTGTTACTTGCTCCTTCTTTAAAACTCAGTGGCCTTTCCAATCTAACCCTCTTTGATTATCTCTCTGTGACATTTGAGATTGTTGCCCGGCCCTTCTAAACTCCCCACAACATGGCTACCTTAACTATGTCAAGTGTCAGTCAATAAGGTCCGCCTCCTGTTTCTGTATGACCTATTAGCTATGAATGGTTTGAAAGGAGGAGTATTTTCTATCAATTTGATGAGAAGGAACACTAACTTTGAATCCAAGTTAAGCAAAATATCACTTTAAAAATTTCATTCTGATTAGTAGGCTTGAATTTCAAAAATTGTATGTGTTAATATATTTTGACTTTCATCAGTAAAGTCAAAAGTTTGTAGAAATTTGTTGCCTCTAACATTCTTTGATAGAATAGCCTCCCTTTTGACTATTAGACTGTAAAACCCAAAATATGTATTATGAGAGATCTTAAAAGGTTCATGGAAAGTACATAATATTAAAAAAAAAAAACCCAACTATGTGGGGATTTTAAAAATATTTGGCACAAATAAACTCATAATTTATTCCAATTTTCAACATTTTTTTGACGTTCCCTTGTATTTGGCCTTTACAGAAAAGTTTGCTGACCCCTGCTCTATACCAAGCAGATTTTCCTTCCCTTTCTTCCAACTGCTTCAAGGCCCTTTCTGCTCCATCTCCCATGGAGGCTAATTCCAGAAGAACTGTCCTCAGTCCTCTGCTCATGTTTTCATGTGCTTGCCTGGGGAGCCCTCATCCTTGGAGAGGGGGCCATGACCAACTCTGGGCAGCTGGCTTACAAATTGCTAGGTAGCCTACAGTGTCTTAAGGAGGAGGAATGGGGGCTGCTACTTGGAGTCTCCCTCCCTAATTCACTGGGAAACGAGACAGTAGTCTGGCTTAAGGATGAAAAGCCCTCCCTGGCTGTCATGCAGGGAAGCCCAATCTTGTTATTCTGGGTTTCCCCAGCATTTGGTTCAGAATGTCATCTCCTTCCACTAGACTGTGTGCCTTGGGAATGCAGGAATCACATCTAATTTAGCTCTGTTCTTAGCCCCTCGTGCAGGGTCTGGTGGAGCAAATGTGCCAAGAGCATTTGTTGAATGAATGAGATCTAACCCTGGGTGACTGTTTTGCCTCATTCAAGGGGTCTATGTTCAACTGGAGGGAGGGTGCATTCTTCAGACAGAAGCTGCTTAAAAAAATCATTTAGGGAGGCTTTTAATGTGTGACTTCACAAGATTAGAATGTGTTTGAGTTCGTTTCAGAATTTAAAAAACATTTTTCCCTCAAGTGATCCTTTAATAGCTGCTTACCTGACTTTGTCCTTGCTTTATGCTGGGCTCAGAGGAAATAGCTTTCTCTGTGTCTTTCAGTGGTTATTTTTATTTTCTGAACTTCCAGAGAAAAGCGTCCTTCCCCTTTTGTTCATCAATATAAGAGTGAGACCTAATTCAACAGTTTAAATGGTGTTTCCTTTCAATACAGTAATTGAGTTAATGCATAGTTTTTCATGGATCCATTCCCTTGCTCTCAATGTTTTTATGATCTCAAGGTAGAGTTCATTGTCCCACTGCTTTTGGAGTATGCTTTGTAGATATTTATAAAGTGGAGGTGGTGCCTATTTTACTCTTGAAGAAAGTATTTTGATCAGAGACACAAGACGTTGGAAGGAAGAAATACTGAAAAAGCAGCTTGATGCTATATAAAACAGGATCCTTGTGAAATATATGCCCCCACTCATTCGATTTCCCTTCCTATTACTAGTGGGCAACTGGCTTGGGGTACTGAGGGAGGTTTTGGAATCAGGGGAGAAGTTGTTACTCAGGCAAGTTAACAAAGGCCCCTAGAACTAGTTCAGGGCTGAGACAGAACTGGGATTCAAAATCACCTTCTATAAGAAACCACTCTTTAGTGGGCCCCAGAGAGCATCGGGTACAGCCCCTTTATTTTAGAAACAAAGAAACAAAACAGAGAAAAAGAGGTCCACTTAGCTTACCCTGCCAGCCAAGGGCAGCCTACAACCAAGTCAAAGTTTCTAGCCTGCCACTCCACTGCTATAGAGACCAAGCTCCCCCAGGCAAAGAGCTCTAAATAAGGCTACAGGCATGGGTGAGCTCACTGAGCCTCAGATCAGCATTAGAGTAGATGAGTTTATACTTTAGGTCAAGGTATTTTAGTATTAATATAAAAATCATCATGAAGGCTCAGATAATTGGCTGACTGCATGCCTTCACATTTTTAGTACTATTATGCCTTTGGTTTTATTAAACAGCACTTACCATATATCAATGAATATTTCATTGGTCTTTCATTACTGAATGACTCATTGACAAATCAGCACAGTGGAGTTAACTTTACCCTGCCTCCCTGAAATGGCTTGGTGCTTGCCATCTCACTAGAGGATATTTTTATGGCTATAATTTGGCTTAAAGATCAAATATAGTTAAAGAATTTGGAACCACATCATTTTAAACTTCCCTGTCTTGCCGTTAGCTGAAACCTGGCTAGAATTTTGTGTGCATGAAATTATAGTTGTCTCAGAATTGACCTTCACTCCTGAATAATCAATGCAAAATATTTGGAGTCTATTAAATCACCGATGTTCATGAAAAAGCAATTTTCATAAAATACTTACTTTCCATTGCCTACCCTTGGAGATGGTATCTGAGCAACTTTTGAAGCATTTTGCTAAAAGAAAGAGAGAGAGAGAGAGAGAGAGGAAAATAAGGACATCTATTTTGTGTTTTATTAATTCAGAAACAGATGGAAGTGTGATTGAGAGAACATTAATATTGATTGCAGCATTTCTGGATGCAGAGCTAGGATGTATGTGCACGTCAGCACACCACGACGCACACTCGATGAAAATAGCTGGTTAGGATAATTAGTGGGCTCCAATCAGGACCATGAAAGTCACTTGATGAAAGATCTTATATACTAAAAGGCCCAGTGAAATCAGACTCGGTTTTCCAAGAAGTGGTTTAATTATCCTCATCTGAAATTTATTCTGCAAAACAAGCTCTTCAGAGTACAAGTAAGCTTTTCACCTTTAGTTTCACTTACAAACTTTTTTTCTGGTATGGGGGCTAGGCTCTAATTTCTGATATCCCAGGAACTAAGCAACATGTTTTCCTTAGTTTGTTTATTTCATTTGCAGGTATCACTTTGATTTGACCTGGTCCAGGGCTGCATGGCAATGGAACGCTACACATACTTTTGTTTATTTGAAGGTCCTGGGCTGGTTTAACACATGGACCTTCTGTATCATTGTGGTCACATATTTCAGGATCAGAGGGAAACCTAACATTCAGCATCATCACAAGAGGACAGGGATCAGGCTCATTGTAATGGCCTTGCCATGAAGGAGCTCAAGTAGCACAAATAGCCAGGACACTTGTGGCATTGTACCTCATGTGGGCCTGCTCATGACAGCCCTGGCCCAAGAGATGGTTTTCCTCTGCCTCATGGCTTCTGGTCCAGCCCCTTTTGCAAAAGGGTTGGTAGGGAGAGAGTCAGTGTTTTCAGGAGTCAAAAAGAAATGCAAGGTTTTGCTGAAACTGTGTAACCCATTCTGCAGACTCAAGTTGTTAACCTCAAAGAAGCTCAACACACTCCCAGGTGAATGAGGTATTCAGCATCAGTTTGGCATTCTGCCATGCCCTGAAAGCTACACAGGACTGGCTCAAGAGTACAAATATTAAAGCAGTGGCTCTCCAAGCAACAGTCACAAGATTAGCAGCATCAGTATCACGTTGGAACTTGTCAAATTCTCGGACCTTGTCCCAGATCAACAGAATCTGACACAAGCCCTCCAGGGGATTCTGATGGCCACAAAAGTTCTTTTAAATTTTTTTAATTAATTGTTTTTTGTTTTTATTTAATTACCGTGTGCCTTACAACATACAAAATGGACTTTCTGGACCAGTCCAGTCAAAGATATTACCATACATATTATGATCAACAAATAATTTTATACCTTTTGTCTATTAAATGTTTTGCTTGTTTCCCCCTTTATTCCCTCCCTTCCCCCCATTGTTCACCCTCCTCCACACTGTTTAGTTGCCCTCCCTATTATGCCTTCCAATCTTTTAGTTTCTGCCATAGAGTACAGTGTGTGTGTGTGTATACATGCACATATTAGTGGGGACATACAATGCCTCTCTTTCATAGTATGACTTGCTAAGAATCACCTTTTTAGAGGGAGGGTAGATATAAGAAGGGATGGAGACCCATTTTGTGTGACCCCCCCTTTCACCCACATGAGCTACCTTTATGGCATTGTGGCCACTTCATATGACAGCTGAAGAATTTGCTCTTTTCCCCAACTAAGTCACAGTGTTCTCATACAGCTATGTACCATCACTCACTGAATGTTTGATGTAAGGTCATGATTTGATTAATTGGTACAATTTAGTCAGGAAGTCTCATGCTTTTATTTGAGAC